>NC_057796.1:2456623-2471715 GCF_018294505.1 Triticum aestivum | reverse complement strand
CGTCGCCCGTGCTGTGAGCCCCTCTCCCCGGCCCCTCTCCTCCCTCCAATCGAAGCCGCCACGCCGCCGGCGCCGTAGGTGCACACGCGCACGCGCGAGCGCACACACACATGCACGCACACACACACACGCACACACACACACAGACACACGATTCTGTTTTTAGTTTTTTCTGTTTTTTATACAAATGTTTTAGATGAATTAATTAATTATATATAGATTAGATTAATGTCAAATAGTATATAGAAATGTTAGAAATGTTATAGAAATGTTAGAAATTTTAGAAATGTTAGTTTTAGCTAGATGAATTAGATTAATTTCAAATTGTTATAGAAATGTTAGAAATGTTAGTTTTTAGTTTCTTATAATTTTAGTTATAGAAATTTAGAATTTGCATATAAGTCACAATCCAATCATTTAAAAAATGTTACTTTTGCGGCGTATAGTATTTTTTCTCGACGATGCCCGGTCCGCATCCTCGCCGTCGACTCGTTCGCGACGACGTCCTGCTTCAGAGGACCCATGTCCGGGACTGGGCTCCGCCGGGCTGGCACTGGGAGGTGCTACCTTCAGGGGCGCGCCGCTTGGTGAGGAACCCGGCCCCGGGTCCCGTCGTCGACCCTGATCTCCTTTGGTGGCGTTCGCGTGGGCCACATTCGGTGTAGAGGGAGCCGGCCCCGCCGGAGGTGGTGCGTCGCCGTGTCAGGGAGGAGGACGAGCACGTCCGTGGCTACATGGCTGCTATGGACGTCAGGTTCTCAAATAATTGGCGGGTTGTTTGGGCAGATGATCGGAGATATGATCCTGTGATGGTTCCTTCTCTTTGGGTGTCCACCCCCCGCGCCTTAGGAACCGCGAGTGGCCTAGATTCTTCTGTAGTATTCGATCTTTATTAGCTACCTAGCCAGTGATGTATTCGATATATAATATTTGAGACGATGTATTCGAGATTATATGTATTATTAGAGACGATGTATTCGAGATTATATATTATTCGAGACGATGTATTCGAGATTATATATTATTCGAGACGATGCATATTATATATGTACTATATGATTCAGTTTTTCCTTATTGATTGCATCCATGCATTGTAATTTGAATACTAAATTGTTTTATATTTCTTCTGGATTAGTTAAATAAAAGCTATGGCGGACAATACCGGCAGAGAGGGAGAAGAGGCCCTGTTCGAGATCATACGCAGCCCTCGCAGGCCAGATGATCTGAATGAAGCAGATGACGGCTCCCAATATCTGAACAATGCCGGGGAGGGTGATGATAAGATATTCAATCTCGATGACCGAGATGATGAAGTCATGAACTATGATTATGATTATGATTATGATGACGCAGAAAATGTTGATCTTGAAATAACAAATACTACCGGCGAGGTATACATTTATATAAGCAGGCATCTGGTGATCATCACATGTTTTTTTTTTGATTTGAAGATATATTAACGAATCGATCTTTATTCTTTCAGCCCTCCGGATCGAGCAAATCTGCTTCTACAGACAGCAGGACAAAGCGAGGCCCGAGCAAAAAGTTGAAGGAGGGTGTAAAGTACAACATCGACTCCATCAAAGCTAATGGCGAACCCCTCATGCCTAAGAACATTGCAAACAAGCTATTGTCTGTAAGTGATTTCTTTCTGTAATTTAAGTCTCAAGCTAGCTGTAGTGCTCTCATTGATCATTACTTGTAATTATCCTCACTATATTCTTTTATGTGGTATTATGCAGGATGAAGATGTCCGAAATGAGATAAGCTGGACGCCATGGCATTGGGTTCATTGAACCAAATACCATTAATGAAGAGACATGGTCATATGAACATTATAAACAAGAAGTAGAGAATAACATGCTAGAGTTCTTGAAGCGCCTCAATACCAATGCAAATATACTACTTCCTTACAACTTCCAGTGAGTCCACACTGTCTTGTACTACAAATTCTGTTTTTGTTACTAGCTAGATACCACTGGATCTTGGTAGACATTAAAGTGCGCATGCAGGTTCCACTGGATCTTGGTAGACATTAAAGTTAAAGAAGGAAAAGTTTAACTACTGGACTCACTGCTTAAAGAAGCTAAAGAGTACTCAATCCTGAAGGGGATAGTCAACAGGTAATTTCAATCTCATTATATATATATGTCCTGATATCAACTAATTAATAACTCCTTTATTCATTTTCTTTGCCGGCGGGCCGGCAGGGCTTGGCAAAAGTTCATCGAAGACGTTCCAGGCCCGTTCAGAGATAAACTGTATTGGTATCGACCCACGGTAATTAATTAAGTAGTACTATAGCTAGCAATATAGCTAGCTACCATGCAATCTCTTTAATTCTATAGTTTCCATAACATTAATTATCAGGCTTGATTAATTATTATCTAATTGAACTCTATTCTCGTACAGGCCATGAAGCAGGAGCCGGGGAATGATTTATGTGCATACTACGTTTGCGAGAACATTCGCACGATGACGTCCGAAAGGAGCACATCTGATAGACAGATATGGGTACGTTTGCCAGAACACACTATACACAATTTTTACATCATTATCGATATCTAGTCACACAACTAATACATGCATACTGATCTCCTTCTTAACATTTCAATGAGGTGCGGCAGAAGCTCCTACCAATGGATCGCGTACGAGCAATTGCAGAGAAAATAGCGGGATTTTTGCTCGACCAAGTCATAGATCCTGGAGGAGAATTCCATTACCCGCTACCGCACTAATGCCTCCATGTAGGAGAAATTGTATATAGTAAATTGTATATATATACGTACATGCATGTGTATGTGTGAATATGGTGGTGTGAGACATTCGATGATATGTGTATATATATATATATATATATATATATATATATATATATATATATATATATATATATATATGATCGGTTCTACGAGAAATTCTATTTATATATATATGTATATATATATATATATGCATAATGTGTACAATATGTAGTATCGTAAAATACCAGCAAACGAAAAAGAATTGAATGGAAAACACAAAATTAAAGAAAAAACAAAAAATAAAACCAAAACCCCACAAACATTTAGTACCGGTTGGTGTTACCAACCAGTACTAATGGTCTACCCGCACCCGGGCCTGGCTCGTGCCACGTGGTGGCACTTTAGCGCCGGTTCGTGACGAACCGGTAGTAAATGGGGGGGGGGGCTTTAGTCCCCACTCTTTAGTGCCGGTTGTAGAACCGGCACTAAAGGCCCTTACGAACCGGCGCTAAAGCCCGGTTCTGCACTAGTGTTTATTTCTCTCAAATTAATCTAAGTGAAGCATGAGAGAATTTCTTCAAAGATAGCAAATCACACTGTGCTCAAAAAGATATAAGTGAAGCACTAGAGCAATTCCATTGCTCTAAAAATTTATGTGAAGCATAGGAGCAAGCATAGCATAAATTGGCTCTCCAAAATAGGTGTTTACATCAAGGAAACTTACTAAAAAGAAACAAGCAAAGACTCATATCATAAAAGACGCTCCAAGCAAAACACATAATATGTGACGAATAAAAATATAGTCTACCGATGGTCGTTAGAAGAAGGAGGGGATGCCACTCGAGGGCATCCCCAAGCTTAGTTGCTTGATACTCCTTGAATATTATCTTGTTGGTGCCATGGGCATCCCCAAGCTTAGCCTTTTCCTAGTCCTTATTCCTTCATCCATCGTGATCTCACCCAAAACTTGAAAACTTCAATCACACAAAACTCAACAAAACCTCGTGAGATCCGTTAGTATAAGAAAACAAATCACTACTTTAGGTACTATTGCAAACCCATTCATATTTTGTTATTGTATTATACCTACTGTATTTTAACTTTTCCATGGCAAAAACACATCAAAGGGAAACCATAGAATCATCAAAACAAACACATAACACAACGAAACCAGAATCTGTCAAAAACAGAACAGTCTGTAGTAATCAGAACACTCGTATACTTCTGTAACTGCAACAATTCTGAAAAATTAGGACAACACAGGAAATTTGTATATCAGTCTTGTTTAAAAAATTTAGAAATTTATCACGCTCTAGTGATTTTCAGGATTTTCTGCATTGGGCTCAAAAGTTTTTGTTTTCCAACAAGATCAAATCAACTATTGCCCAGATCACCCCAAAGGCTTTGCTTGGCACAAACACTAATTTAAACCACAAAAACACATCTAATCAGAGGCATAATTGGGTATTTTATTAAAAACAGCAAGAAACCAAAAAGCAAAAATATACATGTTGGGTTGCCTCCCAACGAGCGCTATCGTTTTACTCCCTTAGCTAGGCATAACACCAAGTTCTCAAGTATTGTCATCCTTGGTGGATGATCCATATGTTTCCCTCATTATAGATTCATAAAGCAATTTGATCTTAGTTCTAGGGAAGTGTTCCATGCCCTTTCTCGAGGGAAATTGAAATTTCATATTCCCTTCTTTCATATCAATCACTGCACCAATAGTGCAAAAAAATGGTCTACCAAGTATAATACGGCAAGACGGATTGCAATCAATGTCAAGAACAATGAAGTCTATGGCTACATAGTTCCTATTTGAAAGAATAAGAACATCATTGATCCTTCCCAAAGGCTTTTTAATAGTTGAATCCGCCAAATGCAAATTGAGAGAACAATCTTCAATGTTGGTAAGACCAAGAACATCACAAAGAGATTTCGGAATCGTGGAAACACTAGCACCCAAATCACATAAAGCATTGCACTCATAATTTTTAATCTTGATTTTGATAGTAGGTTCCCATTCATTATGCAATTTTCTGGGAATTTACACTTCCAATTCCAACTTATCTTCTAAAGCTTGCATCATAGCATCAATAATATGTTTAGTAAAAGCTTTATTTTGTTCATAGGCATGAGGTGAATTTATCATTGATTGCAACAAAGAAATACAATCAATCAAATAGCAATTGTCATAATTAAAGTCTTTGTAATCCAAGAGAGTGGGCACATCACTAGTTAAAGTTTTGACCTCTCCAAACCAACTTTTATCAATTTTTTCAACAAGATTTTCACCCTCCGAATTATCGGGACGCCTTCTAGCTAAAGTTGAGTGTTCTTCAGTCCGTTTATCATCAAGTTGAACTTTACTAAACAAGGAATCAATATATGAAACACCCATCATTTTTATGAAAGCAATCACTAGAAAACGCTTTTTTAAAAAATTCTCTTTTAGCTCTAAGCATAGCGGTTCTGTTCTTACTTTCATCCATGGAAACATAAAGAGCCTTAATTGATTCTTCAACCTTAGGCACAAAAACTTTCAACTTGAGATTTTCCACATCATGAGAAATTCTATCAATACTTCTAGACATATCATCAATCTTATTCAATTTTTCTTCTATAGAAGCATTGAAAACCTTTTGAGTATTGATAAATTCTTTAATATTGTTTTCTAGATCAGAGGCATTCCTATTATTATTCTAAGAAGAATTACCATAACTATCAGAGGAATTTCCCGAAAAAGGCCTAGGATTAAAATTACATCTATTAGCATTGTTATTGTAATTATTTCATGAGATAAAGTTCACGTGTAGGGCATCACTATTTTGCTCAATCAAAGTAGACAAAGTAAAATCATTAAGATCAATAGGAGAATTCTTACTAGAAACCATTTTCATGAGAGCATCAACTTTTTCACTCAAAGAATAATCAATTTCAACCGAATTAACCTTTTTGCTAGTAGGCGCCCTTTCGGTATGCCATTGCGAATTGTTTGCCATAATATTATCAAGCAATTTGGTGGCTTCACCCAAAGTAATTTTCATAAAAGTACCACCCACGGCGGAGTCCAAAAGATTTCGAGAAACAAAATTCAACCCCGCATAAAAAAATTGTATGATCATCCAAAGATTTAACCCATGAGTTGGGCAATACCTTAGCATCAATTTCATCATTTGCCAAGATTGTGCAACATGCTCATGTTCAAGTGGCTTGAAATTCATGATCTGGGTTCTAAGGGAAATAATTTTTGCGGGCGGAAAAAGTAGTAATAAAAGCATCTTTGCACTTATCCCAAGAATTGATACTATTTTGAGGCAAAGATGAAAACCAAATTTTAGCACGGTCGTGCAAAGAGAACGGAAATAATTTCAACTTCACAATATCATTGTCCACATATTTTTTCTTTTGCATATCGCATAACTCCACGAACGTGTTAAGATGGGACGCGGCCTCCTCATTAGGAGTACCGGGAAATTGATCTTTCATGACAAGAATCAACAAAGCAGCATTAAAATCACAAGTTTCCGCACTAGTGGCGGGAGGAGCAATCGGAGTGCTAATGAAATCATTGTTGTTGGTATTGGAAATATCAGACAACTTAGTGTTCTCTTGCGCCATCTTGATCAATTGTAAACAAGAACACAAGTAGGCGATAGATCTGACCGAAAAACGGCGAACGAAAAAGAGGGCGAATAAAAACAGCAATTTTTTGTGAAGTGGGGGAGATGAAAATGAGAGGCAAATGGAAAATAATATAAATTGCAAGGTGATGAGATTTGTGATTAGGCACCTGGTAGATGTTGATGATGTTTCCCCGGCAACGGCGCTAGAAATTTCCTTTGATGTTGCTTCAGGTGCGTCACTATTTCCCCAAGGAATAAGGGAGATGCAGCATAGCAATGGTAAGGTATTTCCCTCAGTGATGAGACCGAGGTTATCGAACCAGTAGGAGAACCACGCAACACCACGTAAACGGTACCTGCACACAAATAACAACTACTTGCAACCCGATGCGTTAAAGGGGTTGTCAATCCCTTTTGGGTAGCGGTGCCAAAAAGTGACGTAAGGATAGGATAAAATTGTAGTAGATTGATAGATGCAAATAAAAGCAAATAAAACACAGCAAGGTATTTTTGGGTTTTTGATAATATAGATCTGAAAATAAAAGATGCAAATAAAAGAAAAGGCAATTGGCAATATAGATCGGAAAGTTTATGATAGGAAAATAGACCCGTGGGCCGTAGATTTCACTAGTGGCTTATCTTGAGAAAATAGCAACGGTGGGTAGACAAATTACTGTTGGGTAATTGATAGAAGAGCAAATAATTATGACGATATCCAAGACAATGATCATGATATAGGCATCGCGTCCAAGATTAGTAGACCGACTCCTGCCTGCATCTACACTATTACTCCACACATCGACCGCTATCCAGCGTGCATCTAGTGTATTAAGTTCATGGAGAAACGAAGTAATGCAATAAGAACAATGACATGATGTAGACAAGATCTATTCATGTAGGAATAGACCCCATCTTTTTATCCTTAATAGCAATGATACATGTGTGCCTTGCTGCCCCTTCTGTCGCTGGGAAAGGACACCGCAAGATCGAACCCATTACAAAGCACCTCTTGACATTGCAAGATAAATAGATCAAGTTGGCCAAACAAAATCCAAAAATCGGAGAAGAAATACGAGGCTATAACAATCAAGATTTGATATTAAATCAAGGAAAATCTGATCATAAACTCACAATTCATTGGATCCCAACAAACACACGACAAAATTCATTACATCAAATAGATCTCCAAGAGTCCATTGTATTGAGATACATAAAGAGAGAAGAAGCCATCTAGCTACTGCCTACGGACCTGTAGGTCTGAGTTGAACTACTCACGCATCATCGAAGAGGCACCAATGAGGAGATGAACCCCTTCGTGATCGTGTTCCCCAACGGCAGAGTGCCGGAATAGGGGTCTAGATTCGATCTCGTGGTTCTGCAAATTGCGACGGCTGGAATAAAATTCTGTCGACTCCCCTAGGGTTTCTGGAATATTGGGGTATTTATAGAGCGAAGAGGTGGTGCGGGAGGCCACCGAGGTGGGCGCAACCCACCCGGGCACGCCTGGGGGCTAAGGCGCGCCCTAGTGGGTTATGCCACCCTCGGGGCACCCCCCTGGTGCTTCTCGGGCCCAACATGTGTCTTCTGGTCCAAAAAAAATCCACAAAAAGTTTCGCTGCATTTGGACTCCGTTTGATATTGATTTCCTGCGATGTAAAAAACAAGCAGAAAACAACAACTGGCACTTGGCACTATGTCAATAGGTTAGTACCAAAAATGATATAAAATGATTGTAAAACATCCAAGAATGATAATATAACAACATGGAACACTAAAAAATTATTGATACGTTGGAGACATATCAATTAGTATGAAACCAAAGAACTTTCGTAAAACACTAAGTTACCTCAACGGGGATATGTATGTCCCCAACAATTAGTATATCATATTTCTTTTTGGCAGTAGGTAGAGGTAGTTGAAAACTTCCAATAGTGAGTGTCGAAGATTTTTCAATAACATTAATACCATCCACTTTGAATTGTTTCTTCGGAAAGAGCAGCGTATGCTCATTACCATTGATATGAAAAGCGACCTTGCTTTTATAGCAATCAATAACAGCCCCTGCAGTATTCAGAAAGGGTCTACTAAGGATAATCGACATGTTGTCGTCCTCGGGCATCGCAAGTATAACAAATTCAGTTAAGATGGTAACATTTGCAACAACAACGGGCACATCCTCACAAATAACGATAGGTATGGCAGTTGATTTGTCAGCCATTTGCAAAGATATTTCAGTAGGTGTGAGTTTATTCAAGTCAAGTCTCTTATATAAGGAGAAAGGCATAACACTAACACCAGATCCTAAATCACATAAAGCAGTTTTCACATAGTTCTTTTTGATGGAGCAAGGTATAGTTGGTATTCCCGGATCTCCAAGTTTTTTAGGTACCCCACCCTTAAAAGAGTAATTAGCAAGCATAGTGGAGATTTCAGCATCAGGTATTTTAGTTTTATTTGTGACAATGTCTTTCATATACTTTGCATAAGGGGCCATTTTCAGCAAATTAGTCAAGCGAGTACGCAAAAAGACTGGCCTCAGCATTTCAGCAAAGCGTTCAAATTCTTCATCATCTTTTTTCTTGGTTGACTTAGGAGGAAAAGGCATGGGCTTTTGCACCCATGGTTCTCTTTCATTACCATGTTTCCTATCAACAAAGTCCCTTTTACCACATCTTTTATTTTTAGGTTGTGGGTTATCAAGATCAACAACTGGTTCTATTTCAACATCATTATCTGGTTCTTTTTTCATTGTCTGGTTGAGTATCTTCATGAACATTATCATTATCACTAGGTGAATGTTCATTACCAGATTGAGTTTTAGCCTCGGAAATAGAAACATCATTATCATTATCAGGTGGTTTCTCTATTTTAGGTTCATTAGAGGCATGCAAAGTCCTATCATTTTTCTTTTTCCTTTTCTTTTTAGAAGGACTAGGTGCATCAATGTTAAGTCTGTGTGAATCTTGTTCAATTCTCTTAAGGTGTCCCTCAGGATAAAGTGGTTTCTGAGTCAATTTACCTCCTCTGGTTGCTACTCTAACAGCAAAGTCATGTATGTTGTAGTTCATTTCATCAAGCAATTCTCTTTGAGATTTAGCAACTTGTTCTAGTTGAGTTTGAACCATAGAGGCATGCTTTCCTACACCTCTAACATCATTGGTAATTCTAAATAACAAGTCACTCAAGCGAGCAATCATATCAGAGTTGTATTTCAATTGTTTCATGACATTTGCATTGAAGTGATCTTGTTTTCTAATATAATTATCAAACTCATAAAGGCATTGACTAGGATGTTTACTGTAAGGGATGTCACCTTCATGAAATTTCATTAAAGAATTTACCTCTACGACCTTGGGTGGTGATGTGTCAAGTCCATGAATTTCTTCAATAGGTGGCAAATTTTTAAGATCCTCTACGTTAATACCTTTTTCCTTCATACTTTTCTTTTCCTCTTGCATATCTTCGGGACTGAGATATAAGGTACCCCTCTTCTTTGGAGTTGGTTTAGGTTGTGGTTCAGGAAGAGTCCAATCATCATAATTTTTCAATATATTATTCAGTAATTCCTCAGCTTGTTCAACAGTTCGCTCCCTGAAAACACAACCAGCACAACTATCTAGGAAATCCCTAGAAGCATCGGTTAGTCCATTATAGAAGAAATCAAGTATTTCATTTTTCTTAAGCGGATGATCAAGCAAAGCATTAAGCAATTGGAGAGGACTCAGCCAAGCTTCTGGGAGACTCTCTTCATCAATTTGCACAAAGTTAAATATTTCCTGTAAGGCAGCTTGTTTCTTATGAGCAGGAAAATATTTTTCAGAGAAGTAATAAATCATATCCTGGGGACTACGCACACTACCAGGAGTAAGAGTATTGTACCAAGCTTTAGCATCACCGTTTAATGAGAACGGAAATAACTTGAGAATATAATAGTAGCAAATCTTCTCATCATGAGCAAATAGGGTGGCTATATCATTCAGTATAGTAAGATGTGCGGTTTCAGTTTCATAGCCATGGAAAGGATTAGATTCTTCCAAAGTAATTAACTCTGGGTCGACAGAGAACTCATAATCCTTATCATCAACAAAGATAGGTGACGTAGCAAACTTAGGATCACATTTCATTCTAGCATTCAAAGATTTCTCTTTCAGTTTGCATAATAATTTCTTAAGATCATCTTTATCATTGCAAGCAAGACACTCTCTAGTTGTCTCTTCATCCATAACATAACCTTCAGGCACTTTAGGCAATTCATATCTAGGATGGCTAGATCTAATAGGTGTTTCAAGATTTTCAGTTTCAAGTACTTCATCAGTTTCAATAGTTTCATCAGTTTCAGCATTCTCAATATCTTTAATTCTAGCAAGTTGTTCATCAAGCAATTCACCAAATGGCACAGTCTTATCAAGCAAGGTACTAGCATCATCATAAGTGTCATTCATAGTAGAAGTAGCATCATCAATAACTTTTGACATATCAGGATTAATAGCAGATTGTGGTGTTGCAAGCTTATTTGTAACTGAAGGAGAATCAAGTGCAGAGCTAGATGGCAATTCCTTACCTCCCCTCATCTTCGAGGGAAAGATCTTAGTACTTTCATCCTTCAGATTCTTCATAGTGATAGATAGATAATAATCCCAAGTGACTCAACAAATATAGTCGTGGTCCCCGGCAACGGCACCACAAAAAGGTCTTGATAACCCACAAGTATAGGGGATTGCAATAGATTTCGAGGGTAGAGTATTCAACCCAAATTTATAGATTTGACACAAGGGGAGCCAAAGAATATTTGCAAGTATTAGCAACTGAGTTGTCAATTCAGCCACACCTGGAGATTAATTATCTGTAGCAAAGTGATTAGTAGCACAGTAATATGATAGTTTTGATAGTAGCGGTAGTAGCAATAGTAACAGTAGCAGTGATAGCAATGATTTGATAGCAGTAGCAATAGTAACAGCAGCAGTAGTAACTTAGCAAGATCAATATGTAGGAAATTCGTAGGCATTGGATCGACAATTTGTTTGATGATATCCATCATATAACAGTCATAACCTAGGGCGATATGGAACTAGCTCCAGTTCATAAATATAATGTAGGCATGTATTCCGTAAATAGTCATACGTGCTTATGGAAAGAACTTGCATGATATCTTTTGTCCTACCCTCCCATGGCAGCGGGGTCCAATTGGAAACTAAGGGATATTAAGGCCTCCTTTTAATAGAGAACCAGAACAAAGCATTAACACATAGTGAATACATGAACTCCTCAAACTACGGTCATCACCGGAAAGTATCCCGACATCTGTCACTCTGGTGTTTGCGGATCATAACACATAGTAGGTGACTATAACTTGCAATATCGGATCTAGAACATAGATATAATGGCGATAACATAAACGGTTCAGATCTGAAATCATGGCACCCGGGCCCAAAGTGACAATCATTATGCATGGCAAAGTCATAGCAACATCAATCTCAGAACAAAGTGGATACTAAGAATCAAGCCCTAACAAAGCTAACTCAATTACATGATGAATCTCATCCAACTCCTCACCGACCAGCGAGCCTACGAAGCAATTACTCACTCCCGGTGGGGAGCATCATGGAATTGGCGATGGAGAAGGGTTGGTGATGACGAAGATCGAAGATCCCCCTCTCCGGAGCCCCAAATGGACTCCAGATCTGGCCTCCCGATGAAGAACAGGAGGCGGCGGCGGCTCCGTCTCATGAAACGCAATAATTCTTCCTCCCTGATTTTTTTCTTCGAAAATGTGATTTTATAGTATCAGGGTTGAGGCCTGCGGGGCCACCAGGTGGGGACAACACACCTGGGTGCGCCAGGAGGGGGGCGCGCCCTGGTGGGTTGTCCCCACCCAGGTGCCCCCCTCCGGTGGTTCTTGGCTCTAGAAATTCTCTTTTATTGTATAAAAAGTTCTCGCAAAATTTCGTTCCAATCCGAGAACTTTTATTTTTGCACAAAAACAACACCATGGTAGTTCTGCTGAAAACAACATTAGTCCGAGTTAGTTTCATTCAAATCATGCAAATTAGAGTCCAAAACAAGAGGAAAAGCATTAGGGAAAGTAGATACGACGAAGATGTATCATTGTCACTTGTCCATCTTTTTGCATACGTTCTTTTTAAGTAAACTACATTGCTAACTATGTTACTAAGGATGTTGTGCCTGATCTGATGTATACCGAAAGAGAGATGTGTATGATTAGCTTACGGCCAAGTCCGCCGGTGGCTTTCCAAAGTGCATACTCGATTCCTCTAACAGATGGAAGCCTCAAAATCTAAGGATGGAGAAAAGTAATGAATGCGCGCAGGCAAACAACCGGAGACAACATGATTGTGCAAAGGACACAAATTGGAGAAAGGTGGATCTCTATTCTCCATTTCGGATATGAGGGGTTTACATGTTTTATTCTATTTGACCTAATAGAGAGGAGTAGTTCCTAACTAGTGCTTGTCATGTGCAAGAATGATGATGAGTTATTTACCTAGGATGATAACAGTTAGCTAGTGTTGGTTAACTTGTCATGTGCTATATTGATAATGAGTTATTATATGACTACAGATGATGAGTTGTTATATGACTACGATGATGATGATGAGGAGGCTGTACTACTTGTCATATATTAGAATAATGATAAGTTATCATATATATGACTATGGATGATTACTTTTTATATGACTAAGATGATGATGAGTTATTATATCATTATGATAATGATGAGGGGTGGAAGAAACACGGATTGGATTAAAGTAGATGGATCCAAGTGACCAAGTTGAAGTAGTAGGACAATATGATGTTGGGACGACACACAAGTGTCGAACGAAGGCAACGCCTATCAAGTCCAATTTGCATTGGAGGCATATATAAGGAGGTTGTTGCATCCTCAGAAGTCAAATCACTCGAAGTGTTTGCAACAAATAAGGTGGTCAAGGTTCTTCTCTTTCATGTTGCGAGGAGCCTTGACCACCTTAGTTGCCATGTTGAGGTTATCAAGTTCGAGTGCAAGGACATGATCCTTGACTGTCAGACGCGCTTGACACCCACATGCATGGAGCGTAGCGCCGCCCACAAATCAGACACGGACTATGTAAAACGTAGGTTTTGGGGGAACTGGCTCAACCCTCTATGGGGTGCCCTATCACATATATATAATGATGACATACAAGTCCTATACCAATACGGTATGGATTACATAGTAGGGCCACAATACGAAATCTAACACCCTCCCTCAATCTCAACTCACTCCGAAAGTATCTAGGAGGTTGAGATTGCGCCTACAGACCTCAAACATGGGAGAAGGTAGAGGCTTGGTGAAGATGTCTGCAAGTTGATCTTTTGAAGAGATAAACCTTACTTGTAGTAGCTTATGTGCAACACGTTCCCTCACAAAATGATAGTCAATTTCAATGTGTTTAGTCCGTGCATGGAACACCGGGTTTGATGAAAGAAACGTAGCACCGATGTTGTCACACCAAAGGACCGAAGGATGTGGCTGAGCAACTCCTAGCTCTCGAAGTAAGGACTCAATCCATATAAGTTCAGCAGTCGCATTGACAACCGACTTGTACTCAGCTTCCGTGCTGCTGCGGGAAACAGTGGCTTGCTTGCGTGCACTCCAGGCGATCAGATTAGGACCCAAGAACACAACATGTCCCCCCATAGATCGCCTGTCATCTGGACACCCAGCCCAATCAGCATCAGAGAAAGCAGAAAGAACTCCGGAGGAACTGGGCCGCAGGTGAAGACCAAAGGAGACAGTGAGACGCACGTAACGCAGTATGCGCTTCACAGCAGACTAGTGTACATCAGTAGGTGCATGAAGATACTGGCACACCTTGTTAACCGCAAAAGAGAGATCAGGACGCGTGATCGTCAGATACTGCAAGCCACCAACAATACTCCTGTACTCAGTAGCATCCTCAGGAGATAGAAGAGCACCATCAGCAACAGAAAGTTTGTCAGTGGAGGACATGGGCGTAGGCGATGTCTTGCACTTGAGCATACCAGCACGGCGCAAGAGATCAAGAGAGTACTTCTTCTGGGTGAGAGCCAAACTGCCACGAGACTGATGAGCGACATCAATACCCAGGAAGAAATGAAGCTGGCCCAAATCCTTAACTGCAAAATCATGACCAAGTGTAGCCACAAGAGCATCAGCAGCTGTCGGAGAGGAGCTCACCAGGACAATATCATCCACATACACTAGGAGGTACATGGTCACACTCGGTTGCTGGAACAAGAACAGTGAAGTATCAACCGTCGAAGGAATGAATCCATGAGTGTGTAGTGCTGAAGCCAGGCGAGCATGCCAGGCACGAGGAGCCTGCTTCAGTCCATATATAGCCTTCATCAGACGAAAGAGATGATACGGCTAAGTGTGATCAACAAATCCAGGTGGCTGCCTCATGTAAACCTCTTCTTCAAGCAATCCGTGAAGAAAAGCGTTCTGCACGTCATGCTGACGGAGAGACCATCCGCGAGAAACTGCCAGAGACAGAAGAAGTCGAATAGTGGTGGGCTTGACAACTGGGCTGAATGTATCCTTATAGTCCAATCCCTGACGCTGTTTAAATCCCTTAGCCACGAGACGCGCTTTCTAGCGCTCAATGGAACCATCTGCATGTTTCTTCACCTTGAACACCCACTTCGAGTCAATGATGTTGACGCGAGACGGAGGGGGAACAAGTGTCCAGGTCTTATT
>NC_057796.1:2219282-2344594 GCF_018294505.1 Triticum aestivum | reverse complement strand
ACATCAATCTCAGAACAAAGTGGATACTAAGAATCAAGCCCTAACAAAGCTAACTCAATTACATGATGAATCTCATCCAACTCCTCACCGACCAGCGAGCCTACGAAGCAATTACTCACTCCCGGTGGGGAGCATCATGGAATTGGCGATGGAGAAGGGTTGGTGATGACGAAGATCGAAGATCCCCCTCTCCGGAGCCCCAAATGGACTCCAGATCTGGCCTCCCGATGAAGAACAGGAGGCGGCGGCGGCTCCGTCTCATGAAACGCAATAATTCTTCCTCCCTGATTTTTTTCTTCGAAAATGTGATTTTATAGTATCAGGGTTGAGGCCTGCGGGGCCACCAGGTGGGGACAACACACCTGGGTGCGCCAGGAGGGGGGCGCGCCCTGGTGGGTTGTCCCCACCCAGGTGCCCCCCTCCGGTGGTTCTTGGCTCTAGAAATTCTCTTTTATTGTATAAAAAGTTCTCGCAAAATTTCGTTCCAATCCGAGAACTTTTATTTTTGCACAAAAACAACACCATGGTAGTTCTGCTGAAAACAACATTAGTCCGAGTTAGTTTCATTCAAATCATGCAAATTAGAGTCCAAAACAAGAGGAAAAGCATTAGGGAAAGTAGATACGACGAAGATGTATCATTGTCACTTGTCCATCTTTTTGCATACGTTCTTTTTAAGTAAACTACATTGCTAACTATGTTACTAAGGATGTTGTGCCTGATCTGATGTATACCGAAAGAGAGATGTGTATGATTAGCTTACGGCCAAGTCCGCCGGTGGCTTTCCAAAGTGCATACTCGATTCCTCTAACAGATGGAAGCCTCAAAATCTAAGGATGGAGAAAAGTAATGAATGCGCGCAGGCAAACAACCGGAGACAACATGATTGTGCAAAGGACACAAATTGGAGAAAGGTGGATCTCTATTCTCCATTTCGGATATGAGGGGTTTACATGTTTTATTCTATTTGACCTAATAGAGAGGAGTAGTTCCTAACTAGTGCTTGTCATGTGCAAGAATGATGATGAGTTATTTACCTAGGATGATAACAGTTAGCTAGTGTTGGTTAACTTGTCATGTGCTATATTGATAATGAGTTATTATATGACTACAGATGATGAGTTGTTATATGACTACGATGATGATGATGAGGAGGCTGTACTACTTGTCATATATTAGAATAATGATAAGTTATCATATATATGACTATGGATGATTACTTTTTATATGACTAAGATGATGATGAGTTATTATATCATTATGATAATGATGAGGGGTGGAAGAAACACGGATTGGATTAAAGTAGATGGATCCAAGTGACCAAGTTGAAGTAGTAGGACAATATGATGTTGGGACGACACACAAGTGTCGAACGAAGGCAACGCCTATCAAGTCCAATTTGCATTGGAGGCATATATAAGGAGGTTGTTGCATCCTCAGAAGTCAAATCACTCGAAGTGTTTGCAACAAATAAGGTGGTCAAGGTTCTTCTCTTTCATGTTGCGAGGAGCCTTGACCACCTTAGTTGCCATGTTGAGGTTATCAAGTTCGAGTGCAAGGACATGATCCTTGACTGTCAGACGCGCTTGACACCCACATGCATGGAGCGTAGCGCCGCCCACAAATCAGACACGGACTATGTAAAACGTAGGTTTTGGGGGAACTGGCTCAACCCTCTATGGGGTGCCCTATCACATATATATAATGATGACATACAAGTCCTATACCAATACGGTATGGATTACATAGTAGGGCCACAATACGAAATCTAACACCCTCCCTCAATCTCAACTCACTCCGAAAGTATCTAGGAGGTTGAGATTGCGCCTACAGACCTCAAACATGGGAGAAGGTAGAGGCTTGGTGAAGATGTCTGCAAGTTGATCTTTTGAAGAGATAAACCTTACTTGTAGTAGCTTATGTGCAACACGTTCCCTCACAAAATGATAGTCAATTTCAATGTGTTTAGTCCGTGCATGGAACACCGGGTTTGATGAAAGAAACGTAGCACCGATGTTGTCACACCAAAGGACCGAAGGATGTGGCTGAGCAACTCCTAGCTCTCGAAGTAAGGACTCAATCCATATAAGTTCAGCAGTCGCATTGACAACCGACTTGTACTCAGCTTCCGTGCTGCTGCGGGAAACAGTGGCTTGCTTGCGTGCACTCCAGGCGATCAGATTAGGACCCAAGAACACAACATGTCCCCCCATAGATCGCCTGTCATCTGGACACCCAGCCCAATCAGCATCAGAGAAAGCAGAAAGAACTCCGGAGGAACTGGGCCGCAGGTGAAGACCAAAGGAGACAGTGAGACGCACGTAACGCAGTATGCGCTTCACAGCAGACTAGTGTACATCAGTAGGTGCATGAAGATACTGGCACACCTTGTTAACCGCAAAAGAGAGATCAGGACGCGTGATCGTCAGATACTGCAAGCCACCAACAATACTCCTGTACTCAGTAGCATCCTCAGGAGATAGAAGAGCACCATCAGCAACAGAAAGTTTGTCAGTGGAGGACATGGGCGTAGGCGATGTCTTGCACTTGAGCATACCAGCACGGCGCAAGAGATCAAGAGAGTACTTCTTCTGGGTGAGAGCCAAACTGCCACGAGACTGATGAGCGACATCAATACCCAGGAAGAAATGAAGCTGGCCCAAATCCTTAACTGCAAAATCATGACCAAGTGTAGCCACAAGAGCATCAGCAGCTGTCGGAGAGGAGCTCACCAGGACAATATCATCCACATACACTAGGAGGTACATGGTCACACTCGGTTGCTGGAACAAGAACAGTGAAGTATCAACCGTCGAAGGAATGAATCCATGAGTGTGTAGTGCTGAAGCCAGGCGAGCATGCCAGGCACGAGGAGCCTGCTTCAGTCCATATATAGCCTTCATCAGACGAAAGAGATGATACGGCTAAGTGTGATCAACAAATCCAGGTGGCTGCCTCATGTAAACCTCTTCTTCAAGCAATCCGTGAAGAAAAGCGTTCTGCACGTCATGCTGACGGAGAGACCATCCGCGAGAAACTGCCAGAGACAGAAGAAGTCGAATAGTGGTGGGCTTGACAACTGGGCTGAATGTATCCTTATAGTCCAATCCCTGACGCTGTTTAAATCCCTTAGCCACGAGACGCGCTTTCTAGCGCTCAATGGAACCATCTGCATGTTTCTTCACCTTGAACACCCACTTCGAGTCAATGATGTTGACGCGAGACGGAGGGGGAACAAGTGTCCAGGTCTTATTCTTCATAAGAGCGTGATATTCTTGTTCCATAGCAGCCCTCCAGTGTGGAATACTCATAGCGGCTTGATAACTGCGTGGTTCAGCGGTTGGATCATCCACTGCATGAGCCAGGCAAGCAGCAAGATATGTGACCGTGCCATCGGTGCGCTCCTTGGGACAAACAATGCCACTGCGGCTACGTGTGTGTGGATGCCGCGGAGTAGCGAACACCGGGGCCGGCAGGACGTCCAGAGCAGGCGAGGCCGGTCCAGGGGACTCCGACGAAGAAGGACCGGGTGACGGCGGACCGGGCGACAGCGGGCCAGGCGACGTAGGCCCCAGCGGCGTGAGAGCCGCTGTGGACCCGGGCGAAGTAGGCGGCAGGGATGCCCGCGCGGATGGCGGTGGCGACAACGGAGGGGAGTCCAGGCGAGGAGGCGGCGACGTAGGATGCTCAGAGGAGGCCGTCACGGGCTCCGGCCCAGTCGCAGTAGCCAATACAATATGGGCTCCGGCCCAGTCGCAGTTGGAGACGGGGCTCCCGGGGCGGGGTCGAGGGCGGGAGGCGGTGCATGCACATGCACCGGCCGAGAATTCATGCTCCCCTCACGTCTAGGCTATTTTAGTCCTTAGACGTGGGATCGATAGGCCGCAGAATCGTTTTTTATTTAATACTGCGTTGGCAGGGCCTTGAACTCAAGACTTCTTGGCTCAGATACCATATTGAATTCATGCTCCAGCCAACTCATCCAAAAGTCCGAACTGATGGAAGGAGGTGGACAATATATTTCAACAGACTCCTTCTCTGCAACTCATAGCAGTGTCACGTCGTCGATCTGCTGGGAGATTATTGTCATGGCCAGATCCTCCTTGCTTTCATCTACCTCCTTGGACGATCCCATCACGATCAACGACACCCCAGGCACCATGTGCTCAGGTGGTACTTCATCCTCATTGCCCATGCTACGTAGTTTGTTTTTGTCAGCTGCAGAATCGGAATCTTCCCGCTGCCGCTGCTGCAATCGCCGGGTTGCTTGATCCACTGGGCCCCATGGTTGTAGTGTCACGCGGCATCATCTTTGTCATAACCTAGCTCTGGTACCAATCATTAGCAAAACAACAGAGTGGCTAGCTCTCCAGGATCAAACAAAGAGTAGCAGAGAGCAGCTGTGCGTGGTCGTTGCAATCTACACGCGTGCTTACACACACACACACACTTGCACTTGCACTGGAGATGCTCACGTACACTGCTAGCTTGGAAGCTTGATTGCTTGAGTGCTTCTCACGGTTACAAAGAGAGAGTACAAGCCCTTTTATAGGCTCCAGACCGGCCATTGTGCATGCACCAACATTTCTTACATGCACAACTCATGCATGTACTACTCTACGAGTGACATGTTTCACCTGACAAGCTAAGCAAACCACTTTTGAGTTGCATGTATATAGCCACAACACACATCCTAGAAGCTCCTACTAATGCAGCTCAACCTTATTTACTACAGGTAGCTAGCTTAACTAGTAAGCGAGTACGTCAGTCTGCTCATCGCTAGATACTCTATTTGCTAGCTGTGCCTCCTTGCCGACATCTTATATTTTTGGTACACTGCCAATCGACGTGCGTGAACATTAGCTAGGCAAGCAAGCAAGATTAGTTCCAACATTCCACCCACGCGCGGTATCCTCTCTACAAGTCTTGTGTTCCCACTTCACTTGCATTGGACATACTTTTCCTCCATGTATGCATGTGGTGTGGAACGTATATACGTAGGCCGCGTATACTTTTCCTTCTACTAGTAACAACTAGAGCCGCGTCCTCTGCTCGCGTGGTCGGTAGGTAAATCCATCCTTCCTGCTGGCTTCCTCAGTACGTTAAATAGGGACGAAAATAGAGTGAAATTTTTTCATTTCTTCAGAGGAAAAATAAAAACAAAGAGAAAATATGAAAACGGAAATTTGTAAAATAAAAGTGGAAATGGAATTTTTATGCGGAAACAGAAACAAAATTGGAACGGTGTTTTTCAATGAAACAATGTGGAGTACCAACTAAATCCAGCCGTTAATATTGGAGGGCATTAGAGACATTTTACAGTTCACGTGGTGGTTTGATTACCCTGATCCTACTTGTGTCTACGGCGCCGGCGGAGCGACCGAATCAGCCGCCGCCATCTCAGTTTCTGAGATCCGTCGCCTTTGTTATATACGAATCTGCCGGCGTTGCTGAAATCAAAACGATCTCCTTTGTTATAAACGAGTTATACTCAGAGATTTCACAACCGATGCTGCATTGCACAGTATGCTGTTATGTATTACAGATTCATGAACCCACTCCTTGGGCTATTTGCTAGTTGGATCGAGTCTGGTTCTTACCTTTAAAAATGGAGTCAAAACCCGAGGAAGCATCGAAAGTCTCGAGTCCAACCTTTTTTTTGGGTGGCCCTTATCCCATCGATGCTAGTTTTTTTGTTTTGTTTTTGCGAGACTCGGCATCTCCAGCGGCAGCCCGTAAAAATCGTCCCGCATCTCTCCGCGGACAGGAGGGACCAGACCGCGGACACGATTGCGAGAGGCAACCATCTAACTTTAGCTGCATATATTTTACCGAAAAAAGGTTTCCCCCCGCTTTATATTCCAAAGCAACCAACACCGAGTACAGATAACGCTGTGGCGAGCAGCACAACACACCAAAAGAAAAAGAAGAAGAAACAAATGCCAACCACGGCAGCTTGGCAAAGCGCGGATGACCCGCCACCGCGGCGCCCACCGGAAACAAAACACCACCAACCGAGGCTCCGATCCGCCGCGTACCAAGCAGCACCTCCAAGAAGGGATGCGACACCGACGACGCTGCTGCCCGGACGAGTCCTCAGGTTTCCCCGGGCACGCGGAGGGAGGTGGGGGTGGATACCACCGACACCCTCCAGGGAGGAATGGTGGCACCCGCAGGTGTCACCGCGTCGGGGCCAAAGCCGGCAGGGATTTCTCCCGCATTCCAACCCCAACCGCCCAACCGAACGGAACCGACCCGCCAAAACCGTCGCCCATCACCATGCGCCAACGCAGTAACGCCGCCACCCACGCCGCCTCGCTACGAACACCACCACGAGGCCAAGAGGACCGGAGAGAAGCTCACCACGACGGGAGCAGCAACATCGACGCCGAGCGGGAGGGAACCACCTCCACCGCCGTCGTGCGGGAGGCCCGTGCCTCCGGCACCGTCGCGGTAGCCGTCCAGACGCAGCAGCGGGGCATGCCGGGCCACCCCTGGCCCAGCCAGGCCCGAAGCGGGCCCGTTAAGCCCCGCCGGCCGCAATGCAGCAGGCCGGCGTCGTCGCCGCCGTCACCCAGCCACGCGTTGCATCTCCCCCGCCTCCCAGAAGCCACACAGGAGCCATCCCCGCCGCCGGCCCGCCCAGGCCCAGATGGGACTCGAAGGGCCCAGATCTGGGCCGAGCGGACGACGACAGATCCCGCCACCGCGCCGCCCCGCCGCCAACGGCGGCGCCGCCGCCCAGTTGCTCGCCTGCATGCGCCACGGAGCCCCGCCGCCGCCTAGATGCACCCCCCGGAGCCGCTCCACCCGTGCCGGAGACCGACCGGGAGGGGAAGGGCCAGGAGGCCGCCGCCACCAGCAGCCCCAGGGCCAAGCCGGCCGCGGGCGCCGGCGACGGCGGCGAGGAGGAAGAAGGGAGGGGGGAGCCTGGAGGGAGGAGGCCCGACGCGCGGCCGGTCGCCCGCGGGGGGGGGCTCTTTTGCTGCATATATTTTCACAACAACTTGAACCAATCGAACAAAATTCGTTCAAACAAGTTCAGAATTCATATAAACGCGGCCGGATTTCATATAAACATACCGGATTTTATATAAACATGACCGATTTCATTACAAATACATCAAAGCGGTCATAGGTGGGCATTTGAGTATAATTAATACCTAATCTAAATGATGGCCGGCACCCGGTCCCCGTCTGCGGCCATCAGCCTCTAGAACTGAAGCTTCGCCGCCTACAGATCCGTCTCGGTGTTCTCCAGCTCCGACTATGTGACCTCCCCCTCCGGAGCCTCAAACACTGAAGTTGCCCGCCTCGACGACTCCTCGCCATCGTTGTTGTCGCAATCCTTGCCGGCGGCCGTCACCTCCGCCACCCACTGCCGGTACCGCCAGCGGGCGGAGCGGTAGGACTCGAGCAACGCCTCCTGCTCCGTCAGGTCCACGTCTGGCGCGACTGCCCTGCCGTCGGCGACCTGGTCCTCCGCTTGTAGATGCTCCTGAAGGAGGTTGTGGATGTATTTGGCGTCGGCATGTGCCTCCCGGAACTACTCCTCCCTCACCGTGTCAAGCTACAGTAACCCTCTCTGATTGAGCTAAACCATTTTACAAAAAGTGCTTGACTATCTTGATCAATCATTTCACATTCCACTTTAAATTCAAATTCAAATCATAAGTGAAATAAAGAAATTCACAAAAATGAAAAAAAGTTCAAACTGTTGCAGATAATCACTGGATAAATGTCTTGGTGAAACCAACATTTTATAAAGTATTTAAATGCCCTAAAATATTTAAAACATGACCTAAAACAATAATTGAAATGTTTTAAAAATTGCAAACTATTTTAATTAAGTGCCAAACTTTTTGTGACAGTGTCTTAATTCATAACACTAGTTTAGGTGCAAGTTTGATATTTCATAAAACATGGCCTAAAACAAAGAAGGTGCTTTATTACATATCCAGCGTCTCAGGAGTCAGGACGGATCATCTACTTAAGAACAGGAACATATTACAGACCAGATCGGGTAACATGGGGTATGATGGCGATGGATGTTTCAAGTCATCTGCGGCGACACCAGAGCAATCGGTGATCTGATGAACTCCAGAGCTGAAGTTGGGCTCATCGTGGTCCTCTCGTCGCGCTTGTGCAAGTGTGGGCGTCTATATATCTTCAGCAGCATCCCAAGTTGTCACCCCCACTCCAGTTGTCCTGTCCTCCCAGTAGGCATCAAGCACCATTTAAACTCTTCCATAAATATTTCTGTATGAAAACGATCTGGTATAAGAGTGATCCGAATCCAAGTGGTAAGCTTAGAACGATTAACATTGCAAAGAGAAAGCAGACATTTATGAAATACTACATGACATAGTACAAAATGCTCATATTTCAAAATTCAAGTGTATTTGAGTTACACGGGAGAGACATATATAGCAGATACGACCAATTACCTGCATGCTACCAAACTACCATGCTACACACATGCATGGTAGTGAACTCGTGATACACGATCCCACACATACATCATTTATTCAATCCCAAATTACCGGGCGCTACAAGGTCACAAAAGATCCAAAGAAATGGATAGTAGTGAAGGCGGTGGTTGTGACCTCCGCCGACACTAGGTTGTTTGCCCCGTCCAAAATCGGTCAAGCCCCGAGCTATGGTGTGTGTCTTCATGATATGGCCAAGCCTGCTTCATGAAAATTGGCATTCGCTCCTCAGTGAAGCACATGTCTTTCAATCAATGTTCGATGCGGTCATCAGAATGTCGTTCTGACATGATATTTCTGTCTTATTTTGTTAGGCTTATCCTTGCGAGTTCAGATCAATGAGCCTCAATATGCCAGTTGTCTGGTTGCAGACTCATCGTGCATTGTTAATAGTATGTGTTTGAGAGCTGATCCATTGCAAAATATTTTTCCCTCTCCCGTTGCAACGCACAGGCATGTGTGCTAGCAAAAAGGCCCGTGCGTTGCAATGGGAGAAAAAAATATCAAAAAGGCCCGTGCGTTGCAATGATTGTCATGCATGCATGTCCAATGCTGATTTTGCCAAGGTGTTCATCCACAATCTGAATTAGTGCCGGTATATCAATCCTGATTTTGCCGAGGTGTTCATCCCCAATCTGAATCAGTACCGTTATGAAAAAAGACGAAAAATGCATTGTTGATTAACAGTGCAGCCTAGGTACAATAATATCATATTCAGATGCTACATAATTTTCTAATGAAATTTCATATATAGCATGTTAAATTTGGAGTTACGGCTTAGAAGATACGAGTATTTTAAAATACATTTGATATGCAATGCGGGTTTAATGCCAGAAATATTAGCGGGTTTTCAATAAAATAGCAAAACGGATTAAGAATACCTATTTTTTTATTAGTAGGTATAGACAACGCCGCCCTTATCCACGTCCCCGGACAGACATGAGCCATGTATGCAACGCGGGCCATGCAACACCAGCCATGCAATGCTTTTGACCAACGGGCTTGCGGTGGGGGATCCGATGCGGACCGAGGTGGATGTGGCTACAGGACAAGACAGCAGGAGGGTGCGGGGTTCAAAACTGTGGCGGGCCACGCATATGCTCGCCCCGAGACAGCCAGTGATCATGTGCTGGATCCGGACCACGACAGAATGGAACGAGAGGAGGATTGGGTGGACACGGTTTTCGAGGACGCGCTCCCATGCAGTGGATGCACAGGAGTTACCACAGACGCGGAATCCCAACGCTGCGGGCCGGTGGGGAGCATGTTCTGTGTCTCCCTATCCACCGAACGGGATGCCCCCACCTGTCTGCCCAGGATGGTGGATCGCCATGCAGATCATGTAGCCCATGCACGTTACCGCCCCGTGCGAACCCGGTGGATGAACTTTGTGCCCAACTGAGAAAAACCTTGTCCCCAATACTAACGACCCCACCAGCTAAGGCACATGCCGCGACACAAAGGCGTACAAGGCAGAGGAGGGCACCGGTCTCCAACCCATGGAGGAGCGCCAGAAGAGCTAGGGGAATTGGACGTGGCTAGGCAGCAACAAAGCAACAAGGGGTGCTCATCCGGAAGCTATGCCTAGCGAATGAAGCGGAAATCAACACTGACGAGGCGCTTCGCACGTATGCACAGCTCTGCGACCAGCCACTCTCGGATAGCCACATCAAGGCAATCCTCGCCTTGTTTGGATGGGATGCCTCTGCGTTGCCGCTCGGAGACACGGAGGAAGTCGTGGAGGACCGGCTTTAAGGTCGGTTATGGTGGTTTCCCTAGATAGGCTATCAAAATGAGTGCACCATATTTCAAGACTCTAGTGTGGAACGTGAGGGGCCTTAATACCCCGGCACGCCGGAGTGCAATCTCTCAGGTGGTTAGCTCGGTTGCACCGAGCATTGCGTGTCTCCAAGAGACAAAAATGGAACTTGTAACGGCGGATGTAGTTGCCCACTGCCTTGGGAATAAACTTGAGAGTTTTTACTACCTGCCCGCGATAGGCACGAGGGGAGGCATCCTTCTAGCCTGGGATGCTACAGTGGTAAAGCTATCCAACCCGCACTATACGATGAACGCACTCACCTCGCTAGTCACGCACATTGGAGGGTCGCAATGGTGGATGACAGGGGTCTATGGCCCACAGCAAGACCATGAGAAAGTGGAATTCATACAAGAATTGGTGGACATCCGCGAACTGATAGCTGGACCGTGGACTGTCATGGGTGATTTCTACTTATTAGTCAACCCGGAGGACAAGAACAACACACTAGTGAACAGACGGATGATGGCGCGGTTCCATGCAAAACTTAATAACCTCGAGCTCAAGGAGGTTTACTTGAATGGGCGGAGGTACACTTGGTCCAACGAACGGGCGCAAACGACCATGGAGAAGATTGACCGCGTCTTCACCACGGCATCTTGGGAGGAGCTATACCCGACTTGTCAGCTTACAGCCCTGGGTTCCTCAATCTCAGATCACTGTCCACTTTTGCTGGACTTAGAGGCAGAACTACACATGGGTAAACGATTCAAGTTCGAGGCATTCTGGACAAGAGCTGAAGGCTTCATGCAAACAGTGGAGGAGTTGTGGAACTCCGTGCCCAGGGAAGAAAGTCCCTACGTCATTCTTGATCTCAAGTTGCGAGCCACGGCGAAAGGTTTGAAGAAGTGGAGCGACCGTTGGATAGGCAACGTTAAACTGCAAATAGGCATTGCCATGGAGATAATCGCTCGCCTGGACAAGACAATGGATACAAGAGCACTCTCCCCACAGGAACGAGACCTACGGCGCATACTGAAACTAAAGTTACTCGGCCTATGCTCCCTGGAACGAACAATTGCGCGGCAAAGATCAAGAATCCTCTCCCTCCGGGAGGGAGATGCAAACACCAGCTTCTTCCACCAACATGCTTGCCACCGGCAAAGGCGAAACATGATCACGACGGTCAGAAATGGGGACACCACCGCGAGCGGGCCTGATGAGATCGCACAAGAAGTGGATGACTACTACACACATGTGTTTGCCTGCACACCTGGCAGGACACACACCATCGATCTCAGTCTCCTGAACCTACCGACCATGGACCTGACACACCTTGATCAGCCTTTCACCATGGAGGAAGTGGAGAAGATTGTGAAGAACATGCCCATGGACAAGGCACCGGGTCCAGACGGCTTTACGGGTCGGTTCTTTGCATCCTGCTGGTCTATAATCAAAGACGACCTAATGAGGGCACTCCAAGCTTTCCACCAGGGCGACATGAGGGGCCTACATGCCATTAACAAGGCGATCGTAGCCCTCCTTCCCAAGAAGGATGGAGCAGTGGACATTCGTGATTTCAGGCCAGTGAGCCTGGTTCATAGTGCGATAAAGATCTTTGACAAAACACTAGCTACACGGCTTGCAATGGATCTTCCTTCCATAGTAGGAAATCACCAGAGCACCTTCGTGCGAGGGCGATCCATCCACGACAATTTCATGCTCGTGCAATGCACGGCATGAAGGCTCCACGCCCTACGAGACCCAGCCATTATGCTCAAGCTTGACATATCAAAGGCGTTTGACTCGGTGCAATGGCCCTTCCTACTAGAAGTCCTACGCCAAGCTGGGTTTGGGGAACGGTGGATCATGTGGATTTGTGGGATCCTGGCAAGCACATCAACAAGGATCATGGTCAATTCCGGGACGGCCAATTTACAACACCGTGGGCTTGAGGCAAGGTGCCCCACTATCCCCAATGCTATTCATTCTCATCATGGAACCCTTGCACCGCATGTTTGAGCTCGCGACCGCTAGAGGACTGCTTGCTCCGCTTGCAAGAACAGGGCTGCATCACCGCCTCTTGATGTTTGCTGACGACGTAATGATCTTCCTCAAGACAAACGAGCGGGATTTGAACACATGTGCATCAGTTCTTACTCTGTTTGAAGAGGCATCGGGCCTTCGCGTCAACCTTGCCAAGAGCGCCGCCTATCCTATACGATGCTCTGCCGAGACCATGGAAGCAGTGGAGCGAACACTTGGCTGCCCGAGAGGTACCTTCCCGTGCAAATACCTTGGGCTGCCACTCACTCTGAGAAAGCAGTCCCATGTGCACCTATCAGGCCTTGTGGATCAACTCGCGACGGCGCTGCCGAAGTGGAAAGCAGCGAAGATGCCAAAGAGTGGAAGAATGCTTCTTGTTCAATCTGTGCTATGTGCGATTCCGCTACATGCGATGATGGCGCTCGACCTCCCACAGAAGACAATTACAGCAATGAACAGGATTTGTCGCAGCTTCCTATGGTGCGCTGAGGCAAGCTCGTCCGGCGGCAGTTGTGCAGTCGCCTGGGAAACTGTGTGCGCCCCCAAGTGGGCAGGTGGACTAGGCATCCCCAACCTAGGATGGATGAACAAAGCTGTGCAGGCAAGGGGGCCTTGGTTGCAACGATCAGACACAGCGCAACCATGGGCGGAATTTGACATCGTTGTGCCAAAAGCTTCAAGGAAAATCTTCAACGTGGCTGCTCGCTGGACCCTAGGAGATGGAAATGCAACACTCTTTTGGGAGGATAGATGGCTTGAAGGATACCGGATCGCGGAGATTGCACCCTTGACCTATGGGCGAGTCAGGAGGAGGATAAGAGGCACATGCATCATATCCCAAGCGCTACAGAACGACCATTGGGTCGCTCAAGTGAGCCCGGTGGTATCAGCCGACTCGCTACGTGAATACCTACAGCTGTGGAGCATGATCCAAAGGGTCGAACTTGACCCAACGCAGCGCGATAACATCACTTGGTCATGGGAAGCAAATGGATGCTATTCAGCGAGGACTGCCTATGCAACCAAGTTCTGGGGCAGACAGGTCGTCCCCACGGCCGAATTCACTTGGAAATCTAAGGCACCGGCGCCCTGTCGCTTCTTCACATGGCTCGCAATCCAGGACAGGTGCTGGACGTCCGATCGGTTGGCAAGACGAGGACTCGATCATCAAGACTGTTGCCCAATGTGCAACCAAGCAGAAGAGAACATAAACCACATTCTACTTCAGTGTGTCATTGCACGGGAAGTGTGGACCGCAATCTGCCATCACTTACGCAAACCGGAGTGGGTACCTACTGCGACCAAAAACCTCGGTGCATGGTGTCAAGACAAGAAAGGAAGAGGACAAGCCGGGAGAGATGCAAATGCAATCATCATCCTAGGGCTATGGAAACTATGGAAGCACCGCAACTCTATCGTCTTCGACGGAGCGGCACCTTCAAAGAACCGGATTATCCACGCAGTCATCCGAGAGGGCCGTGTATGGAAACAAGCGGGCATACTAGGAGGAGACATGGACGTATTCTTTGCAGAAATGGAGGAGTGGGCAGCGGAGAGTAGATAGTCATAGGAGAGCAAGGTGGAGGGTGGGGTTAGTGTGCAGTGTATATATATGTAATCTGTAACGCTAACGTGGACGGGCTCTTTACCCCGATTCCTTTTTATAATATAGTACGCACACTCGTGCGTATTTGAGAAAAAAAAGCCATGTATGCATACATAGTTCACACTTACATTACAAACGTACGTATATTAGCTCTTTTTTTAGAGAGAAAGCAAAATCCAACGTTTTAGGGTCCGTCGACGAATGGAAGGTGAAGCTTTTCAAGCATAAACTGGCGTTGGAACGCGAGGCTTCCGACAGTAGGGATACTGGCAGCTGCAACCAGCGACGACGAAGCAAAAACCAGTATAGCATGTTTCGTCAGCGCATCTGGCGTCTCCCCGAGGTGCTTTCAGGACGAGGCGCTCGATCGCTATCTTTTTTGACTGCGCCGCCACCTTTTCCATCTCCTCTGGTGGTGAGCGAGCCATGGCCGCCACGAGCAGCTGCAGAACCACCAGTAGCGTCACCATGCCGAGTGCCTTCTTATGAACGCTCTCCATACCTCTCTCTCACAGGATTTTATGCTTCTCCCTGAGATTTTAGGCTGCCTCACACAACTCTCACAAGAACAAAGGAGACGCCGGGGTTTGGCTCAGCTGCCTCATGCAACCTGCACTGTTGTCTTCTTCTATTTCTCTTGGCTCAAAGTAAGCATGATTACAATGCTTAAGTAGGATCAGGCACACACTAACACACTAACTCAGGCCACTAACGCATGACTCAGCCAACATGCAAAACACACCCACAAAGCTAACTAACAAACTAACGGACTGGCCGATTCTCTCGGCTTCAACTGATTGTCGCTTCACACGATCATGCCGCATCGTCCAGTACAGCAACTTCACGCCACCACCGGCATATTGCCGTGCTCGCCGCATCTCGCCTTCGTCATGCACACAACTGAAGCTTCATTGGCCTACGCACACTACCCTAGACAATCTAAACTAGTACATGCCAAACTCAAAAGTAAACATAGTGATAGATCATGAAAAGATTAGGGCTAACGTATCTCTCTCTGTTTTTGTGTATTTGTAGCTTGCACCCGGCGTACACGTTGGTTGATCCCAGCCAGCCCTATTTACATGCGTTAGGAATTGGCAGTAGCTACATAAAGGATTGACAGTGCTGGATTTCTGCTAGCAGACATAAACGTTGGTGCTAGGTTTTTTTTTCCAAATACATACATATAGAGTACATGTCGGCGGTGACCTGCCATGGAATGGTCCGCCTTAGTTTTAAGAAACATAAAAGGCCAGAAATGTGAATCAGGGCCAGACACCAAACAAGCAAGATATTGGTAAAAGAAAATAAATGGTAGTTTTGGTAAATGCACGGGTGATGTCTAAACATGGAATGCATGTTCACTTTGGTGTCTGAAGTTGAAAAACACCAATTTTCAGGATCAACTGTTAAAGTTGAATACAAATTTATAGGGGGGGAGGGGGGGCAGAGCCAATGGCCGCCGCCCTGACTGCTGCACACGACTGTCGCACAAGTACCGCCCCAGACACATCTCGGGGACCCCGCCATGATCCACCAGCCTAGGCACCTTCATCGGCAGGCCCGCCGCCACGGCGGCAGAGGAGCTGCCGAAATCGGGGCTGGCGGCGCTAGGGTTGGGGTCCCTGGCGTCGCCATGGGAAGCGTCGCGAGGGGTTACATGGGCAATGTCAAACCCTGACCAGGGATAGGACCGGGTATCCTTGTCCCCACTGTTTAGAGGCAGCTCATTATCCAACATAGGCAACATTGACTATAATTTTTTTATTATGAGGGACATTGACAGTAATCGACTAAGGGCTTGCTTTTCTTGTGGCGATCCATATGCCCATCTCTATTGTCTAGCTGAGAAATAACATCATGGTGGACTCCAAGTTGTGATTCGACGCACAGTAGATACTGTAACTAAACCTGCCCCCCGTAGACATTGTCGTAAGCTTGGCGATGGAAATTGTGAAACTTCTAGTAAGCACGGGGCGGAGCCATGTTAGCGCTAGGCTCGGGCATGCTCCGATGCTACTACAGTGGTATACAGTACATGCTACAATGCGAAATATAGCCCCTGGGAGTGCGTGACGCCCCGGGCCGTTATAATCACGTTCGGTGTGGTAAGCAGACCGTTATAATCACGTTCATATTTCAAATGTATTTGAGTTACATAAGACATTCTCGGATAAGAGAAAATCCCAGAAATGTAACACAGATATGCACCGTCAATTTGAGTATATGAGATGTAATATCCAAGACAACTACTACCTCTGTAAAGAAATATAAGAGCAGAGGGAGTACTATAGTATTCGTTCATCAATCTATGCTTCGTCTCCAGGAACCATACATGGTCTTGCTCTATGTGTCACTTTGTAAGAATAGCTTCTAGCAGCCGGGCAGTAGATCTCAAGGTAGGTGATACCGGAGAGCTACCAAAGAAGCCTTCCTATAGAGCATAATTCACAATATCTGATTTGATCTCGGCGTCGACTTGGCATGCACCTTGGTATGTCGAAATCGAGACCTACAGAAGCAGAAGTTACAGGATGGAAGACATTTAGCACCCCCAGGAACCAGTTTCAACTAGTCTTCGAGCTTCATTTCTTTTTTCCCTCAAAGTTGAATCAATGATTTTGTTTATTCTTCACACGAATATTGGTCACTTCAGTTTATTTGCATCTTAATATGTGCTCGACAATTTCGTTCTGGGAAAAGTGAGCACTACCGAATACTATATTTCTTTCTTAAGTAAACGACGGACCAAGTTGTGGCCTATAGATGGCCACAATGCTATTATCCTATCACCACATATATCATGTTATTACGGGATATTAACATTACATCTTTAGTATTTTGCATTGGAAACATAAACCTTGGCAACTCGTGGGCCTGTTCTTTGCTGTTGACTTTGCAGTTTAACTGCCGGAGTCTCAAACAGGATAAGTTCTGCAACAGGGCTAACAGCGATGGTTTTTGTAGAGGCTGTTAGAGACACTGAAACCACTGGTTCCATTACAAAAACCTTGGCATTTCCATATATGCAACTTCATAACTGGTTTATTTTGGTTTTCTTTTTTGCTCCGAAAGAGGGATCAATAACACCCCCGGGCTCTGAGGTACGCAGCCTTCATACTACTGAATAATTTTAAATACAGCTTCAGGAAACTAATACATGAATCAGCATTAATACATGTTACCCAGGACATAGCAAACAATCTGATTTCGAAACCTGGAACTTCAGAGCAGAGACACGGCTTGGTAAGACCGGCCATTCAGAGCCAGGACTATTTGCAAAGTAGATACTGTAAATCTTGACTGTAGTGAGACTAATTGTTAACAAACTCACCAGCATTCTTTCGGGTTCCAACCGAGTTAAATAGATGCTTGTTCCCTGTTTGAGATTGCTCCCTAGACAGTTATTCCGGAAGGTCAAGAACGAAGATTCTTCCTCAGCGGTCGGTTTCTGGATCCGGCGAGCAATAACGTCATCCAAAGCCTTCACGAAGGTCTTGCCGTTAACATCTCTAACAAGAGTCATGCTCGGAGATTGATGCCGAGACTGGTATTACGGAAGATCGAGGCGGAATTCGAAAGCTGGAGAGTTGCAAGAGATAGAGACATGTAATTTGTATTGATGGTTGAGTCTGGCGTTGATCGTTCAAACGGTCAACAACAGGCTATCTTTGTACTATTTTCACCCTATCTCAATGTAAAAGACCTGCTAGCAGGCAAAAATGACGGTGCTAGATTTCTGCTACCAGACATAAACGTCGCTGCAGTGGCCTGTTTCACGTATGTGCTTGGTCATGGGTTGATGAAATGTGCCCATGTTTTCCAGAAACATAAAATGCTAGAAACATGTATCACGACCAGATCTGGACACCAACAAACAAGATATACTAACTGGTAAAAACATGCATCACCGAGAGATAATTCAGTTAATCGATAATAGTAAATATTATAATTAAAACTGCCCTTATATAGATAAACATTGCGGTAAGTCAAACAACGAAAACCGCAAATAATTAAGGTGAGTGACCGGCCGCCGCATGTATGTCCGATACAACCTTTTGTAACCGTACGATAAAGAATTGGCTTCATCCCAGAAAATCAAACACGAGATAGAAACACGTGGAAAAGGTAGTTGCGCACATGCCGGACTGCACGTGCCCTCACCGGCCGCCCGCACTGGTCCTCGGCTTTCCGTGCTTGCCGGCCACATTTGCCACCGCGCCCGCCACCTGTGCTTGCCGGCTGCTCACGCCACTATGCTCGCCATGGCTGCAGCTCCAATACAGTCAGGTTCCAACGTCCGGTCACCATGGTTGCAACTTCCCTTGCTTTCCCTGTCTCCGACTCGCCTCCATCGACTTCACCGCCATGTCCAGCAAAGAAAAAAATCTAAAGCAACAAAAACCGCCGGTACTTGGTTGAAGCAAAAGGATTTGCTAGTTCCAGCAAAAATCTAAAGCAAGAAAACCTCCGGTACTTAGTTGAAGCAAAATGATTTGGCAGTTCCAGCAGAAATGGTTGGCGTTCGGTGCATGTGCGGCGTGGTCGGCCTTTGGTGCAAGTACGGCACAAACAAACGGCTGCTACTTACGCACTCCTGGCGAGGAATCGGACTACTAACGGGTCATGGACCAAGCTGCAATGTCCTCTTGACTAGGACAGCAGGTGCGCCGCGCCTCTCGCTCTGCAACGCTCCATCGGTCTTGCTGTGCGCGCACCGCAGCCTCTCCATGCGGACGCGACTATCTTGATCCGCGACGCTGTCGTGCCCTGCACCGAGGGTCCTCTCAACCCAGGCGATGACACGCAGCACGCATTGTCCGGTGCGTTGCGGGGGACGCCCTCGGCCTCGACGAACCATGGTGCCTGCCCCGGCTCGTTTCCTCGTCGAGGATGTTGATGGCAGAGGCGCCACTTCGGCGGGTTGGCATGCTTGAAAATGGCAGAGCGGCTATATGTTGCGCTTGTCGTGCCTCCGTGTGTCGAGCGCCGCCTAGGCTTATGCCCTAACACTGGTGGCGGAAAACTGATGTGAAAGTGACGGGAAACGATGACGTGTTCGGATAACTCCATCAACGAAAAACTTATCAAAGAAGGAAGCACGAGCTAGAGTTGACTGTACGAACCGTGTGTGTAACTTTCAAATCATCACACACGAGTATTCATGTCACGCATCGTGTGTGATTCTCCAAGCCATCGCAAACATTTTGTGCTTGTAAACCGTTTAGGGTGACGCACAGACCGTATGTGTTATGGACATGTTCGCATACGCAGAATTATAGTTAGCAGTGTGCCAACTATTATACACGGTCTTCATCACCTAATCGTGCCCAATGGATGGGCCAATGCACACATTTCATTTTCTGGCACACAAGTATATTTTGTTGCCGCTTGTGATTTTTTGTATTCTACACAATTTGGTCGATTGGTGTGTGATAGATGTGTCGCCTTATGACCTTCCAGCAGTAGCTAGGGTTCCTGCGACACGGCCGTTGGCCGCGGGGCGGCGTGGCGGTGCTGGTGGCCGGCGGCGCCCGCACGGCCTAGATCTGGGCCCTTTCGGGCTCCATCTGGGCTAGGGTGGGCCGGCGACTCCGTGTGCGGCGATGCTGCTCCCTGGTTGGTGGCGAGGAGGTGGTGTTCTGCGGGCGGTGGCTGCTTCGTCGGCCGGCGAGCTGCAGCGTGACGACAGGGGCTGTCCAGACCCTTTTGGGTCCGGCCGGGCCTCGGCGCCTGGCAGGCCCCTTGTCCGTGCATCTGGTCGGCTCCGCGGTGGCGGTGGTGGTTGTCCCCTCACATCGGCGATGTTGCGGATGGCCCCGAGCCCACTATCTCTTCTCCCATCCTCCAGGTCTCGTGTCGGTGACCTCAGGGAGACGGCGAAGTTGATTTGGTGATCGTGGTGGCACATGTTGGTGGGCGGCGTGATGGGCGGTGCACTATGGTTCGTCCGAGGTGGTGGTGGGGGTTTGGGTCGGGAGAAATCTCTGGCGGCTCGTCCGGCCCCGACGCGGCGACGCCTATGGGTGCCGTCGGACCTTCCTGAAGGGCGTCGGGTACACCCTCTCCCCACTGCCCCCCGCGTACTGGGGAAACCCTAGGACTAGTCCGGGCAACAGCGACGTCGTCGTCGCCTTCTTCTTGAAGGTGTTGCTTGGTACGCGGCGCTTCGGAGTGCTGGGAGCATGGTGGTACTTCTACGGAGGGTGCAGCGGTTGCCGGTCATCTTCGTTTCGTTGATCTGCCGTTGTGGCATTTGTTTCTCTTTCTTTCTTCTTTGTTTTTCTTTGGACTTGTTTGTGCTGCGGCCCCAGCACCTATAGTTGGATGTATCGGTGGTTGCTTTGTAATACAAAGCGGGGCGAAACCCTTTTTCGTAGTTAGGGTTCCAAACATATGGTCTCTGCTGCTGTGAGCCTTCATTAATTTGACTTACTATCATCACCTAGCTCGTGTCACAAGTACACGTGCTGGGAATGGCTTAAGTGCATGGTGAAAACCGATAGTTTGATAAACTAGGGACCATGGATAATCAACGTCAAAACCAATTTGAAGTTTGACAAAATAAATGAAATAAGGGACAGTCGTTGACCAATAAGTAACATACTATATTTTATTTACTGAATCCAAATGGGAATACAGTTCTTTTTGTCAACCAACACAACCACTTGGTCCACCATAGTTGAACATATAACCCCTCTTATAATCAAGAACAAAATCATTTGCTCTATAACAATCTAGCCTATCAACTAACTTGACCATTGGCACGCCAAACGGGTTATAAGAATGACCATTTGGATTGTAATACCGAATGTGCTTGAAGTACGCAGATTTCTTATTGTCATGATCGTAATGATCAGGGAAGTGGCCACTACCCATTGGAGGACCATGTGCATTCTTCAAGTAATTCACGAATCCAGTCAAGGCTTGTATACGTGGTGTTCCAGGGCAAAGCTTCTTTGGAAAATGTCCCAATAATGATGGTTTTTCTAAATCATGACGGTACACCACCCAATCTTCGGAATTTGGATCCTGTAGTCAACAAAAGATTGATGACATCCATGAACAATAAATTTCATACACAAGAAGAGCAGACAACAAGTTGTTATTAGCAAGAATCTTGGGTGACGTACAATTTCCCAGATTCTAATTAATATTCCATATTTTCATAATAAAATAACAATGGATATTACTTACTAACCATGTGAATATATGCCAAACTAATTTTCACTCTCATAAAATCTATCTTTGTTAATTTTAATCCTCTATTCTTAAATAGTAGCAATCCACTACCTATTTTTCTATTCAAGCAGCCATGCTACATCAACAACTCATAAAAGTTAGTTATAAGTTAACTTTTCTTTCTCTACGTGCAGCAATACCACACCAACAAGTCATGCATGTTCGTCTTAAGTTATATATTTTTTATATGTGCTTTCTTTTTCTATCCATGCAGTCCTACCACACCATCAAGTCATGGATGCTCCTCATAAATTATTGTTTCGTATTAATTTTTTTTTGTCATGAATGGATTATGTGTTGGACACTATGAGGATACCTAGGTAGTTCATGTTTCACATTTTTTATAGGAAAATGGCATTGTGCTAGTTGCAATCCAACTCTTTTCTCTTTTGTAGTTGCTCTTATAGCATGCATGTACGTGTTTAATAAGATGAGGTTCCTGCAACAATGTGCAGGTATCATCTAGTTATAGTAGAAATAGTGGCACATCTGGGAGATTATATAGCTTTAGTAATCTCCAGAATGGGAGAAATGGTGCACCTGGTTGAGGCTAAGCCTAACATAGTAGTCTTGTTTTCCATACATTGATGGAGGAACAATGGCTTGTCCAGGTACCAGATTAGCTCCACTTGCAGAAACAAATCCTGGGCACTGCAAGTTGTAGCACCCCCTTGATTTCAAGTCCTTCTGAGGAATAAGAAAGGGATACATGTATTATTATGGAAGTCAAGAGACTTGTAGTTAGTCCAATAATGCCTCTAACTCCTAAAAAAATACCCAAAAATTATATGTGCACCACAATAATATAAAACTTGTTAAAATGGCATTGATTATACTTACAGTCCAATATGTAAAGAAGCGGATATCTTTGTTACGGTATAAAGAGGGGGAAATCTGCAAGAAAAACTTGATTATGGAATAGTAGTTTATTCAAAAGCATTTGACTTTACTAGAATGGGTCATATGTTTGTACGTGAAATCCAGCTTCAATTAAGTTGTAGTTTCCTCCATCTGGACAATAGATCTGTAAGGATGCTCCAGATTCTTGAGAGTTTTCTTGATTTGGTGAAGCCCATATACTCATCTCAGCTCGGAGGCCATAGAATTTTCCTGGCTTTGTGTGCCACATTGCATACTAGTGACAGAAAATTATAGCTCAAGTTAGTAAATAACTAGAAAAATGTATAGATAACGACATAATAAACAAGTGAGGCTATGTGTTCTTGGCCTTGATATGAGGTTCACCTACCATACATTTACAATGGGGAATTTTTCATGCTCCTTTGTATTTAGTCTAGATTTTTTTCGCAAGCATTTTGTTGAGTATATCATACTGAATTTAGCTTACTCTGTAGGATGTGGTGTCATTCAACGAATTATACCCTTTTTGGTGATGCATCCGATGCTCTAGTTCATGTGCATTGTCGATGGTGTTACTCAGGTGCTTAGGCTCAGAACATCTTCTCTCATCCTTGTGGCAGGCGCAAAACAAGATTTGATTCTCTCTCTGATAGGTGTGAAGCGTATTTCCAGTAGATTGTTGGTATGTCGGGATAAGTCTCCAATAGAGGGTATCTTAAATGCCTTTCTGGATCTATTATTCTCAATATTTTGGTAGCATGTTTGTATGTAATGATCATTTCTTTCGTAGTATATAGGGCATCAACATTAGTTCATTTAGGTGTACGCCTTTTTATCTGGTCTTTATGTACCACGTAGTCTCTGACCATTGACCATAATTTAGCTTGACGAACTATGATTTAACTGCATCACTAATGAATGTAGATTTCTATCGTTTTCTCTTTGTGGTTTAAATATGTGATGCTTATATTAAAAATACCTTGAATTTTCTTTTTATATTTATCACATGTCAGTGTGACATACAATGTGATGTTTTGATCAATACTCACCAAAAGATCAACAAAACATTCCACATCTAACACATGAAAAAGTAAAGAGATGTATAGAGAGATAGTGGGAGCGAGTGTGTGTACATGAGAAATAATGCCGCTTCCTTCATTCTTGATATTAGCTCTCCACGGAAAATCGAAAGATTTAGGTCTTAAAATAGTGGTGTTCTGCAGAGGGAAATGTTAGTTCGTGACAGGTTAGCATGTATAATTGATGTACAAAGTCCTTGAAAGATATAAGTATTTGTTTCCAGTTCCACATATGTATCCTAAATTTTAGTTGGGCATATAAGTAAAATGGTAGTTATGAATGATTACAACCAAAGGTAATTACCAAGATTAAGTGGTCAAATATATAGAAGAATGGGATGAATACATAAACCAATTGATAAGAGTTGTATGTGTCAAAAGCTAAAAGGAAAATATTGGTTACCTCCTCATCCATCGTGAGATTGCCATCTACATCTATCGAATCAAGCAAGGTGAGTTGGCAAGTTCTATACAAATAGCACAGTAAGATCGGTATGACAACATAATCTCCTCCCATTTGTATGGGTAACTGTGTTCCTATGAACGAAACTGTAACTATGTGATTCCTTACATACATGTATGTTCTTTAGAGAACACAACTTATATAGAATCGAGCCACATTATTTTTTTGGAATGCTTTAGATGGCATCGTATTGCTGATGCACTCAACAAGTAATGAGTGATGATCCGGTGCACAAATCTTTCTAGAGTTGGGTATAAATTAATTATTCAATCAATGTTCACTAAATATGGACTTGGTTTACATCCAAATAATGATTGCTTGATGGCCTTTTTTTTATATGGATATAGATCAATTTATGCATCAATAATCATTAATGATGGACTTGATTTACATCCAAAGAAAGGAAGTATGATGATCTATTGTTTTCTGGTGATTTTTGGACTTTTCATGAAAATCAATTGTATCAGGCTCAGGAAATCCCAGAAACATTCAAGGAATGTTTTGGGTCCAGAAGCTTCTGGGGGCACCGTCATAGGCCAAGGGGCCACACAAGGGCCCAGAAGTCCTAAGGGGTGTGTTCCCCTGCCGTGTGATCCCCCTAAGCCTCTGATTTAAAGCCTCTTAGTCCCTGTGCCTTTATATACCTCTTAAAACCTTCGGGAATTTATCACATTTCTCCGCCACATCATGCCACAATTTCTTCACGATCCAATCAGGAGGCCATTTTGGGTACTCCAATCAAGGGGGACATCTTCACGGTGGCCAATCTCCATCAACTTGGTGGCCACAATGATCACCCATTAGTAGTTTCCTTTGGACTATGGATTCGTAGTTGTAGCTAGTTGGTTTTCTCTCCCATGTTTCTCATTAAAAATATCACGTGAGCTGCCCTACATGATCGTGATCCATCTGATTTAATCCTTGCGGTGTGTTCGTCGAGATATGATGAATTTTCGCTTTATGATCGTATCTATCCATTAAATCTTTTGAGATATATTTGGTTTCTTCTTTGCATAATTCTTATTCATAAATGCTCTCGGATCTATTCTTCTTTCTCTAGCAAAGTTGGGGGTTTGATCTTCTAAAGAGGAAGCGTGTATGATAGCTGGGTTCAATCTGGCAAGTAATTTACTGCAGTGACAGAAAGTAGAAAAAGGCTTGCATTGTTTTTGAAGGAAATATGCCCTAGAGGCAATAATAAAGTTGTTATTTTATATTTCCTTATATCATGATAAATGTTTATTATTCATACTAGAATTGTATTAACCGGAAACTTGATACATGTGTGAATACATAGACAAAACAAAGTGTGCCTAGTATGCCTCTACTTGACTAGCTCGTTAATCGAAGATGGTTAGGTTTCCTGACCATAGACATGTGTTGTCATTTGATGAACGGGATCACATCATTAGGAGAATGGTGTGATGGACATGACCCATCTGTTAGCTTAGCATATTGATCGTTAAGTTTTATTGCTATTGCTTTCTTCATGACTTATACATGTTCCTCTGACTATGAGATTATGCAACTCCCGAATACCGGAAGAACACCTTGTATGCTATCAAATGTCACAACGTAACTGGGTGACTATAAAGATGCTCTACAGGTGTCTCCGAAGGTGTTTGTTGAGTTGGCATAGATTGAGATTAGGATTTGTCACTCCGTGTATCGGAGAGGTATCTCTGGGCCCTCTCGGTAATACACATTACTATAACCCTTGCAAGCATTGTGACTAATGAGTTAGTTGCGGGACGATGCATATCGGAACGAGTAAAGAGACTTGCCGGTAACGAGATTGAACTAGGTATGATGATACCGATGATCGAATCTCGGGCAAGTAACATACCGATGACAAAGGAAACAACGTATGTTGTTATGCGGTTTGACCGATAAAGATCTTCGTAGAATATGTAGGAGCCAATATGAGCATCCAGGTTCTGCTATTTTTTATTGACCGGAGATATGTCTCGGACATGTCTACATAGTTCTTGAACTCGTAGGGTCCGCACGCTTAACGTTCGATGACGATTTGTATTATGAGTTATGTGATTTGATGTACCGAAGTTTGTTCAGAGTCCCGGATGAGATCACGGACATGACGAGGAGTCTCGAAATGGTCGAGACATAAAGATTGATATATTGGAAGGTTGTGTTTGAACACCGGAATGGTTTCGGAAAGGTTCAGACATTTTCCGGAGTACCGGGGGTTACCGGAACCCCCCCCCCCCCCAGGGGAGTTAATGGGCCTACATGGGCCCTAGTGGAGAGAGGAGGCAGCGGCCAGGTGGAGGCGCCCCCCAAGCCCAAACCGAATTGGACTAGGGTTGGGGGGCGCCCCCCTTTCCTTCTCTCCTCCTCCTCCTTCCCTCCTTCTCCTAGTGGGAATAGGAAAAAGGGGGGCAAATCCTACTTGGACCGAGAGCCCAAGTAGGACTCCCCCCTAATGCGCGACCCCCTTGGGCCGGCCACCTCTCCTTCCCCCCTTTATATACGTGGGAGGGGGCACACCAAGCCTTCTCTTAGCCGTGTGCGGTGCCCCCCTCCACAGTTACACACCTCGGTCATATCGTCGTAGTGCTTAGGCGAAGCCCTACGCCGGTAACTTCATCATCACCGTCGCCACGCCGTCGTGCTGACGGAACTCTCCCTCGGCCTTAGATCAAGAGCTCGAGGGACGTCATTGAGCTGAACGTGTGCTGAACGCGGAGGTGCCGTACGTTCGGTGCTTGGATCGATTGGATCGCAAAGATGTTCGACTACATCAACTGCGTTACTAAACGCTTCCACTTTCGGTCTACAAGGGTACGTGGACACACTCTCCCCGCTCGTTGCTATGCTTATCCTAGATAGATCTTGCGTGATCGTTGGAAATTTTTTGAATTACTACGTTCCCCAACAATGGCATCCGAGCCAGGTTTATGCATAGATGATATGCATGAGTAGAACACAAAGAGTTGTGGGCGATAATAGTCATACTGCTTACCACCAACGTCTTACTTTGATTCGGCGGTATTGTTGGATGAAGCGGCCCGGACCGATATTACATGACCACGTTCATGAGACTGGTTCTACCGACGTGCTTCGCACACAGGTGGCTGGCGGGTATCTGTTTCTCCAACTTTAGTTGAATCGAGTTTGACTACGGCCGGTCCTTGTTGAAGGTTAGAACAGCACACTTGACGAAAAATCATTGTGGTTTTGATGTGTAGGTAAGAATGGTTCTTGCTAGGAGCCCGTAGTAGCCACGTAAAACTTGCAACAACAAAGTAGAGGACGTCTAACTTGTTTTTGCAGGGCATGTTGTGATGTGATATGGTCAAGACATGATGCGATATAATTTATTGTATGAGATGATCATGTTTTGTAGAAGTTATCGGCAACTGGCAGGAGCCTTATGGTTGTCTCTTTATTGCATAATATGCAAGCGCCATGTAATTACTTTACTTTATCGCTATGCGATAGCAATAGTTGAAAAAGCATAGTTGGTGAGACGACCATGTGACGACACGTTGATAGAGATCAACATGATGGAGATCATGGTGTCATGCCGGTGACGGTGGAGATCATGACGGTACTTTGGAGTTGGAGATCAAAGGCACAAGATGATGATGGCCATATCATGTCACATATTTTGATTGCATGTGATGTTTATGTTTTATGCATCTTATTTTGCTTAGTACGGCGGTAACTTTATAAGATGATCCCTTACTAAAATTTCAAGGTGTAAGTGTTCTCCCTGAGTATGCACCGTTGCGACAGTTCTTCGTGCTGAGACACCATGTGATGATCGGGTGTGATAAGCTCTACGTTCACATACAACGGTGCAAGCCAGTTTTGCACGTGCAGAATACTCGGGTTAAACTTGACGAGCCTAGCATATGCAGATATGGCCTCGGAACACTGGAGACCGAAAGGTCGAATGTGAATCATATAGTAGATATGATCAACATAGAGATATTCACCATTGAAGACTACTCCATCTCACGTGATGATCGGACATGGTTTAGTTGATTTGAATCACGTGATCATTTAGATGACTCGAGGGATCACTAGTAGGAAAAGGGGCTTTTACCCCGGTTCATAAGGGCCTTTAGTCCCGGTTCTGGAACCGGGACTAAAGGGTCGTTACTAATGCCCTAGCCCTTTAGTCCCGGTTCTTACACGAACCGGGACTAAAGGCCGTCCACGTGGCTGGTGCGGGGAGCCCAGGCAGGAGGGCCTTTGGTCCCGGTTGGTGCCACCAACCAGGACCAATAGGCATCCACGCGTCAGCACCTGGCAGGAGCTGAGGTTTTTGTTTTTTTTGAAAGGGGGTGGTTTAGGGGTTTTGGGGGGTTAATTTAGGTGTTTCATATATTGTGTTAGCTAGCTAATTAATAGAGAGAAGTGTCCTCTCTTATCTTCGTGCTTGGTCAACGCTACGTACTATATACGTATGGAGAGGAGTAGACACGCTAGCTAGTAATCAAATGAAGGAAACAGAAGATCGTCATGAACATATGCATACAGAGAGAAGTGATATCGACCACCTCTCCTTCTCCGAGATATTGGTCGAACAACAAGTTCTCGTATATCTATCCGACACTACCGGCTACATATATACAATAATTATCTCTTACAATACAATCTCCTAATTATATTGTAGGAACATAGGGTCCACATAGTATTCTCCGTTTTCGGCGATCACGTGGTCAAGGAAGAATGCCGCCAATTCCTCTTGAATTCCTCGCATACGATCTTCTGCTAGGAGTTGATCCCGCTTCCGAAAAATCTAATTTGAAGAAGGGGGTCAATACATATATATATGAATAAATGAAACTCAACACAAATGATGGTAATAAAATAAAATTGTGAATATTATTGCTTACGCACTTCATATTGTTCTTCAGTGTAGCCCCGCTCACAGGTATGGTAGCGGATGGACTCGCAAACGTAGTATCCACAGTAATTATTCCCGGGTTGCTGCCACAACCACTTTACAAGAAATAGAGGTCAATCAAACTGATAAGCAAGCATGCTAAATGGTATTGATCAAACTAGCGCTTGAATCACTAGGAGATGCGCGGAACATGCTACTATAGTACTTACTTTCGGGTGTCTAAATTGCAGCTGGTTCGGCAGTCCCGGGGCTTTTGAGGTGAATTTTCTCCAAACCCTGCCAGACAAAGAAAACAATTACTTGATATCAGGAAATGAACAAAGTTGCTGATATGGTGGATAATGATCGATTTAACTTACTTCTGGAGCATTTGTGTCATGTTCGCATAGTCCTGGGGATCTTTTCGTCTCGAGTCTAAGACGGTTACTACTCCTGGCTCAAGCTTAATCTTTAGGAGAATATAGTGGAAACTGCGCATGCATGCATAAGTCATCAATTACATTACCATAACCTGGACTAATAAGGGAAACCGAATATGCAGAAGACAGTAACACTCACTTGAAGTTGTAAGGAAAGAGTATTATATCTTTGTTTTCATTTAATACCAACGATTGTAGCAAGTTGGCCTCGGCTTCTTTGTGATGTTTTTCAACCGTATATGCATCTATGAGATTTGTGTTAATGAACCCAATATCACCGATTTGTCTTTTCTTCAATTCGGCGATCTTCAATCTGCATAATATAGTGAGGATAAGTATAAATACATGCAATGAAAGAGCTGACCTATATAGAGAGACTTAATGACAGAAGTAGTACTACTTACAGACAGTAGCAAGTGATCGTTGTTTTATCGAGGGACTTTTGATTGTAAAACTGGAAGAAATCCTCGAATGGAACATTCAGCAGTTCAATTCCAACGAGGTCATGCTCCGGTTTAACTCTCAGCGTCAAAGTACTCATCCCATCAGACTCTCTGCAGGTTTTCATGTACCAATCATGTAGTCTTCGCATCATCGTGCTTAGAGATCTGACATCTTTGACGAGAGGCTTCCCGTAATGGTATTTGTGTTCGTCCACCTCCATGATTTCATAATGTACATCGTCGGGCAGGTAATCTCCAAGATTGCTATAACCGGGCACCATACCCGGATCATTAGCGACGATGTCTTTTGACACCTTGAGCGGGGGGCACGATTGGTTCGCTTGTTCGCCGAGCTGGGCAATTTTTTTCCCAGCTCGTCGTTCTTTCATCCTTTTATCACTGACAGTACTTCCCGACCGCTCCGCTTCGGCATATGCCTTTCCAAGAACGCGCTCATAGTTGCCTCTCGGCGGAGACTTTGGTGGTTTTGTCAGGGCAGCCAGAGTGCGCTTTGCTTTCACCGGATCTACCTTCTCCTCCGGAGGTGGATGTTTCTTTGCTTTGACCCCTTCAAAGAAGTTCTTCACTTCGGCTCGCACAATCTTCGCGTTCTCCTCCTCGGTCCTCTCATATGGTAACTTATCTGGAGTCTTCAGAGAAGGACCGAATCTGTATTGCCTCCCGCCTCTGGCAGCTGTACTGCTAGACGCCGGCAGAGCAGACGGAGCGGCTGCGGGTGTCTTCTTTCCTTGCTTACGAGGCGGAGGAGAAGGACTACGACGCGCCGGAGCAGCCGCAGCAGCGGCGGGTCTCTTCCGCCCTTGCTGACGAGGCGGAGAAGGAGGAGGCTGGCTGCTCTGGCGCGCCGGCGCTGGCGGAGAAGGAGGCGGAGTGCCGCCACACGCCGGAGAAGGAGGCTGGGTGCCCTGATCACTCGCCAGAGGAGGAGGTGGAGGAGGAGGCGGAGGAGGAGGCGGAGTGCCCTTACTCGCCGGAGCCGTCCAGTTCGGAAGCTTGATGAGCTCCTTCCGCCATAGGCATGGAGTCTTCAGAGCTAAACCCAGCCGAGTCTCCCCTTCACCGGTAGGGTGGTCAAGCTGGAGGTCCTCAAATCCCTCCGTTATTTCATCCACCATCACCCTAGAATATCCTTCTGGAATCGGCCGGCAGTGGTAGGTTGCGCCGGGTTCAGTAGGTAAAACAGAGCCAACAGCTGCCTTGACTTTCAAGTTCTGCCATTCCGCCATAAGGTGGCAATGTTGAGACTCCGTGATAGCATCCACGAGGTAGCTAGGAGTAGCCGCATGCTCCAGCTGAGGCAGCTCGGTGGAAGCCACGCTGCTTCTACGCTGAGATGGCGGTGTAGCTTCGGGGGCAGTTTCGGCATCTCTATTGCCGTCTCGTTCCTCTAGCACTTGAACCCTTTCGTGCAGACGCTGAATTTGGATCTGCTCCACTTTTTTCCTCCTCTCCTGGGTTTTGTAACCGCCCGCGTCCGGAAAACCAGCCTTCCACGGAACGGAGCCTGGCGTGCCTCGTGTCCGTCCAGGGTGCTCAGGATTCCCGAGGGCCATTGTGAGCTCGTCATTCTCTCTGTCTGGAACGAATGTCCCTCGCTGCGCTGCATCGATATAGTGCTTAAGCTTCTTGACGGGTATTGCAAGTTGCTCGTCCGTCCAACGACACCTCCCTGATACAGGGTCCAAGGTTCCGCCAGCCCCGAAGAACCAAGTCCGGCAACGGTCTGGCCATTTCATTGTCTCTGGTTCGATCCCTTTATCAAGCATATCCCTCTCAGACTTGGCCCACTTAGGCCGGGCTTTGAGGTAGCCACCTGACCCCGTGCGATGGTGAAGCTTCTTCTTCGCAGCATTCTTCTTGTTTGTCGCTGACATCTTCTTACTCTTTTCCGATGTCTTGTGGGCCACAAATGTGGGCCAGTGATCTCTGATCTTCTCATACCGGCCGATGAATTCTGGTGTCTCTTCTTTGTCGACAAACGTTTTCAGCTCATTCTTCCACCTCCTGAATAGGTCTGCCATCTTCTTAAGAGCATGAGACTTGATTAATTGCTCTATAACTGGCTTCTCCGGATCCTCCTCTGGCGGTAGGGTGAAATTTTCCTTCAGCTCAGTCCAAAGATCATCTTTCTGCATATCATTGACATAAGACACCTCAGGGTCTTCCTTCTTAGGCTTATACCATTGGTGGATGCTGATCGGGATCTTGTCCCGAACTAGAACCCCGCACTGAGCAGCAAAAGCATCCTTTGTCCGGAGGGGTTCAATCGGTTGGCCGTCGCGCGCGATTGCTGTGATCTCAAACCTTTCATCCGAGCGCAACTTTCTCTTCGGGCCTCGTCTCTTTACCGCAGTTGTGCTCGATCTGGAGGGCTAGAAAAAAGAAGAAAGATGAGTGTTAATTAATATGTGTACATACCAAAACAATGAATGCATCAATTAGCTAGTCAGCACAGGCTTAACTAACATATTTACCTGGCCGGACTCTGTTCGGTCACCGGAGCCGTCACCACGGGCTCCTTCTTGCACGAGCATTGGGTCACCGGAGCCATCATAATCATGTCTTTCCTCCTCCACTGTTCGATCACCGCAGCCTGCTTCTTCACCCTGTTCTTCCAGACCATCATTGTCGTTAAGATACGACAAGATATCACCTCCTGCTAAGATTATGTCCCCCAACACATCTTCTGCTTGCTCATCTCGTCCGTGCTCCATTGTTTCTGCAAATATTACAACATGGCAATTATTACACAAACATGACAACAGGTGGATATATTAGTGCAAACGTAGACCTAGCTTATTCCGGGTTTGGGGTGGCCTAGGCAACGCTTCAAGGGTAGGGGCGCGGCGGGAGGGGGTAGGAGACCGACATCGTTTTCTTCTAGGGTTTGGGTGTCCTCGAGAGTTTTGGTCGAGCGAGAGGGCCGGGGGGTGCTCCCGTGGTATAAGTTATCACGGTCGAGAGGGGGTATACATATCGACCGTCCATCATGTCGAAGTTATCTGGGAGGGAGTTATATATATCGACAACGACGACATACATACACGGGAAAATAATGTTATCGGGGAGGGGGTATATATCGACCCCCCCCCCCACGTGTTGAAGTTATCGGGAGGGGGTTTTATATCGACAACGACGACATACATACACGGGAAAATAATGTTATCGAGGAGGGGGTATATCGACCCCTCCCCTCGTGTTGAAGTTATATCCCCCCTCGTGTTGAAGTTATCGGGAGGGGGTAATATCGACAACGACAACATACATACACGGGAAAATAATGTTATCGGGGAGGGGGTATATCGACCCCCCCCCACGTGTTGAAGTTATCAGGATGGGGTATATATCGACGACGACAGACCCGATAAAACATAAGAAAATGAAGAAGAAATAAAAAGAGGAGAGAAGAAGAAAGAAATAGAGGAGAGGATTGAAGAAAAAAAAAGAAGAAAAAAAAGAAGAAAAAAAGAGGAGAAGTCTTCTTCTCCTCTATTCCTTTCTTCTTCTCCTCTTCTTTTTCTTCTTTTTTCCTCTTCTTATTTATTTCTCCTCTTCTTCCTCTCCTCTTCTTATTTTCTTCTTTCCTATCCTTCTTTTTCTTCTTCTTCCCTTCCTAGCTAGATATATAAAACTTTTCTAAAATTGTAACTTTTGCATATATAAAACTTTTCCATGTGGATCATCATTTCTCATATATATCGAATATATATCCATTGTCATATATAAAAACTTTCTATATATGAACAAAAAACTTTCTATGAACAAAAAAACATTTTTGACATATATATTCATACATTTTGAACATCTACATACATACAATTTTTTTTCACATATACATTATAGCCACATACACATATACATCACATATGAACAAAAATATTAAACTAATAAAAATAAAAAAACAGAGCCGGGGCGGCGGCTCTCACAGCGGGGGCGGCTAGGACGATGGCGACGGCGGGGGCGGCGAGGGCACCGGCGCGCGGGGGCGGGACGGGGCGGGGGCGGCGAGGACGCTGGCGAGCACGCGCGGGCCGGGCAGGGGGGCTCGGGGCGCCGAGGCGGCGCGCGGGAGCAGGGGAGCACGAGGCGGGGCGGCGCGTGGGGGCGGGGCGACGGCGACGAGCACCGGGCGGCGACCCGTCGAGGCAAGGGCGCGGGGCGATGGCGACGAGGAGCGGGCGGCGACGGCGAGCACGGGCAGCCTGGCGGCGTCGGGGGCAACTGCCGAGGTATCTCGAAAATTTCCTAAGTGTGGACTTATATAGCAAAGCCTTTAGTCCCGGTTCGTGGCACCAACCGGGACTAAAGGTGGGCACTAGTCCCGGTTGGTGCCACCAACCGGGACCAAAGGCCCCTTTTCAGCAGCCCAAAGGGCGGGAAGCGGCGGCCTTTGGTCCCGGTTGGTGGCACCAACCGGGACTAAAGGGGGGGCATTGGTCCCGGTTGGTGGCACCAACCGGGACCAAAGGCCTTGCGCTGCCCGCGGCCAAAAGTTTAGTCCCACCTCGCTAGTTGAGAGGGGCTCGGAGTGGTTTATAAGCCCCACTGCGGCTGCCCTCTCGAGCTCCTCTCAAATGCAGGCTTACGGGCCTAATGTCACACTGTGCTGTCTGTTGGCCTATTGGGCCTTCTGCGGGCCTGAATCCTGGCCCAGGTTGGGTTTCTAGTCGTATTCAGGCCGTGGTGCCCAATAGGTGGCAGTTTTAAAAAAAATCCAGTTTTTTGGTTCTGTTTTTTGCATTATTTATTTTCTTTTGTTTTTTTCTTTATTTTTAAATTCTTTTTGCTTTTAGGTCAGCAAAATTATAAACTGTCTGTTAGTGCCATTAGTTTTAGGAAACATATAAACTTTCTATTAGTGCCATTAGTTCTTTGCTGTATTTAGTTTTTTTATTTTCTTTTTTGCTATATTTATTTTGTTTTGTTTCTACTTACAACAAAAAACTTATTTATTTTATTTTATTTTGTTTCTAATTACTTATTTATTTTACTTTATGATAATTCTTTCTGCTATTAAAGTTTCGATCAAAAAAAGTTTTTTATGAAAATTCTTTTTGCTTTTAATGATTAAAAATAAAAAAGAGGCGCAATGCGCGTTGATTTGCTTCAAGCCTTTCGGAATAGTGTAGACTGCACTGCACATAGCTCGATGCAGTCTACCTTATTTCTTAAGGCTTGAAGCTAAGCAACGTGAGCATTGCGCCTCTTCTTCATCGTCTCTGCACTCAGGGCTTATAAACCGCTCCTAGTGCCTCTCAGCTAACGAGGTGGGACTAAAAAACTGCTTAGCTAGTAAGAAACTCTAGTACCGGTTCGTGCCACGAACAGGTACTAAAGGTGCTCGTGGGGCCACAGCCTCATTAGTACCGGTTCGTGGCACCAACAGGGACCAAAGGGTGGAATTGGTCCCGGTTCGTGCCACCAACCGGGACCAATGGCCTTGCACAGCGGCGTGGTGGTGAGTTTAGTCCCACCTCGCTAGCTAAGAGAGAGCCGCACCTGTTTATAAGGTGCGGTGCGCCTGAGCTGTCGAGCTCCTCTCTAAAGCAGGCTTACGGGCCTAACCTCTCTGCACTCAGGGCTTATAAAGCATTTCAAATGAACTCTGAAAAGGTTGAAAGTTGGTATGGTATCATCATTTCATCCACATAGCATGTGCAAGAAAGTTAAGAGGGTTACGGCAAAAGCTAGATGCACTTCTTGTACAAAACGGACAATGGTATCATACTCGTCTATTACAAAGTTGGCATGGTATCATCATAATAGTTGCGGGAGAAAGTCTTCACTTTTTCTTCGCTTGTGCCATTTGCTTATTGCGCCGTAACCATGGATAATCTTCATCGTTTATCAGGATGCTTGGGTCAGCCTTGACTTTGAAGGGAGGAATTTCATGAAACTTTTCATAATCTTCAGACATGTCTGTCTTGCCCTCCACTCCCACAATGTCCCTTTTTCCTGAAAGAACTATGTGCCGCTTTGGCTCATCGTATGATGTATTCGCTTCCTTATCTTTTCTTTTCCTCGGTCTGGTAGACATGTCCTTCACATAGATAACCTGTGCCACATCATGGGCTAGGACGAACGGTTCATCAGTGTACCCAAGATTGTTCAGATCCACTGTTGTCATTCTGTACTGTGGGTCTACCTGTACCCCGCCTCCTGACAGATTGACCCATTTGCACTTAAACAAAGGGACCTTAAAATCATGTCCGTAGTCAAGTTCCCATATGTCCATTATGTAACCATAATATGTGTCCTTTCCCCTCTCGGTTGCTGCATCAAAGCGGACACCGCTGTTTTGGTTGGTGCTCTTTTGATCTTTGGCGATCGTGTAAAATGTATTCCCATTTATCTCGTATCCTTTGTAAGTCAATACAGTCGATGATGGTCCCCTGGACAACGAGTACAACTCATCACAAACAGTGGTGTCACCTCTGAGACGTGTTTCCAACCAACTGCTGAAAGTCTTGATGTGTTCACATGTAATCCAGTCGTCACACTGCTCCGGGTGTTTGGAGCGCAGACTGTTCTTGTGTTCATCGACATACGGGGTCACCAAGGTAGAGTTCTGTAGAACTGTGTAGTGTGCTTCAGACCAAGAATATCCGTCCCTGCATATTATTGAGTTCCCCCCTCCAAGCGTGCCTTTTCCAGTCAGTCTCCCCTCATACCGCGATTTAGGGAGACCTATCTTCTTAAGGCCAGGAATGAAGTCAACACAAAACCCAATGACATCCTCTGTTTGATGGCCCATGGAGATGCTTCCTTCTGGCCTACCCGGTTACGGACATATTTCTTTAGGACTCCCATGAACCTCTCAAAGGGGAACATATTGTGTAGAAATACCGGCCCCGGAATGACAATCTCGTCGACTAGATGAACTAGGACGTGCGTCATGATATTGAAGAAGGATGGTGGGAACACCAGCTCCAAACTGACAAGACATTGCGCCACATCACTCCTTAGCCTTGGTATGATTTCTGGATCAATCATCTTCTGTGAGATTGCATTGAGGAATGCACATAGCTTCACAATGGCTAATCGGACGTTTTCCGGTAGAAGCCCCCTCAATGCAACCGGAAGCAGTTGCGTCATAATCACGTGCCAGTCATGAGACTTTAGGTTCTGGAACTTTTTCTCTGGCATATTTATTATTCCCTTTATATTCGACGAGAAGCCAGTCGGGACCTTCATACTGAGCAGGCATTCAATGAAGATTTCTTTCTCTTCTTTCGTAAGAGCGTAGCTGGCAGGACCTTCATACTGCTTCGGAGGCATGCCGTCTTTTTCGTGCAAATGTTGCAGGTCCTCCCGTGCCTCAGGTGTATCTTTTGTCTTCCCATACACGCCCAAGAAGCCTAGCAGGTTCACGCAAAGGTTCTTCGTCACGTGCATCACGTCGATTGAAGAGCGGACCTCTAGCTCTTTCCAGTAGGGTAGGTCCCAAAATATAGATTTCTTCTTCCACATGGGTGTGTGTCCCTCAGCGCCATTCGGAACAGCTAGTCCGCCGGGACCCTTTCCAAAGATTACGTGTAAATCATTGACCATAGCAAGTACGTGATCACCGGTACGCATGGCGGGCTTCTTCCGGTGATCTCCCTCTCCTTTGAAATGCTTGCCTTTTTTCGACATTGATGGTTGGTCGGAAGAAATCGACGATGGCCCAGGTACACATTCTTCCTGCTTTTGTCCAGGTATATACTTTCAGTGTCATCTAAACAGTGCGTGCATGCGTGGTATCCCTTGTTAGTCTGTCCTGAAAGGTTACTGAGAGCAGGCCAATCGTTGATGGTTACAAACAGCAACGCGTGCAGGTTAAATTCCTCCTGTTTGTGCTCATCCCACGTACGTACACCGTTTCCATTCCACAGCTGTAAAAGTTCTTCAACTAATGGCCTTAGGTACACATCAATGTCGTTGCCGGGTTGCTTAGGGCCTTGGATGAGAACTGGCATCATAATGAACTTCCGCTTCATGCACATCCAAGGAGGAAGGTTATACATACATAGAGTCACGGGCCAAGTGCTGTGATTGCTGCTCTGCTCCCCGAAAGGATTAATGCCATCCGCGCTTAAACCAAACCATACGTTCCTTGGGTCAGCTGCAAACTCAGCCCAGTACTTTCTCTCGATTTTTCTCCACTGCGACCCGTCAGCGGGTGCTCTCAACTTCCCGTCTTTCTTACGGTCCTCACTGTGCCATCGCATCAACTTGGCATGCTCTTCGTTTCTGAACAGACGTTTCAACCGTGGTATTATAGGAGCATACCACATCACCTTCGCAGGAACCCTCTTCCTGGGGGGCTCGCCGTCAACATCACCAGGGTCATCTCGTCTGATCTTATACCGCAATGCACCGCATACCGGGCATGCGTTCAGATCCTTGTACGCACCGCGGTAGAGGATGCAGTCATTAGGGCATGCATGTATCTTCTGCACCTCCAATCCTAGAGGGCATACGACCTTCTTTGCTGCGTATGTACTGTCGGGCAATTCGTTATCCTTTGGAAGCTTCTTCTTCAATATTTTCAATAGCTTCTCAAATCCTTTGTTAGGCACAGCATTCTCTGCCTTCCACTGCAGCAATTCCAGTACGGTACCGAGCTTTGTGTTGCCATCTTCGCAATTGGGGTACAACCCTTTTTTGTGATCCTCTAACATGCGATCGAACTTCAGCTTCTCCTTTTGACTTTCGCATTGCGTCCTTGCATCGACTATGACCCGGCGGAGATCATCATCATCGGGCACTGGTTCCTCTTGATCTTCAGCAGCTTCCCCCCTTGCAGCATCATTGGGCACATCGTCTGGTTCCTCTTGATCTTCAGCAGCTTCTCCCGTTGCAGCATCACGGTATTCAGGAGGCACATAGTTGTCATCATCCTCTTCTTCTTCGCCGTCTTCCATCATAACCCCCATTTCTCCGTGCCTCGTCCAAACATTATAGTGTGGCATGAAACCCTTGTAAAGCAGGTGGGCGTGAAGGATTTTCCGGTCAGAGTAAGACTTCGTATTCCCACATATAGGGCATGGACAACACATAAAACCATTCTGCTTGTTTGCCTCAGCCACTTCGAGAAAATCATGCACGCCCTTAATGTACTCGGAGGTGTGTCTGTCACCGTACATCCATTGCCAGTTCATCTGCGTGCATTATATATAATTAAGTGTGTCAAAAACCATTACAGAACATCATGAATAGATAATTAAGTGACCAAATTAATAGAAGTTCATCATCACATTAGAACCAAAGTATATACATAGTTCTCATCTAACAACATATATATAGCTCTCCAGAGCATCTAATTAATTAAACCATACATTGAAACTATGTAAAACATTTCAATGCGAAAACAAATGCGATCATAATCGCAACCAAGGTAACAATTGATCCAACGGCATAATGATACCAAGCCTCGGTATGAATGGCATATTTTCTAATCTTTCTAATCTTCAAGCGCATTGCATCCATCTTGATCTTGTGATAATCGACGACATCCGCAACATGCAACTCCAATATCATCTTCTCCTCCTCAATTTTTTTTATTTTTTCCTTCAAGTAATTGTTTTCTTCTTCAACTAAATTTAACCTCTCGACAATAGGGTCGGTTAGAATTTCTGGTTCAACCACCTCCTAGATAAATAAAATCTATGTCACGCTGGTCGGTATATTTGTCATAAACAATAAATGAATCAAATAGTAATAAAAAGATAATATATACCACATCCGAATCATAGACAGGACGAGGGCCGACGGGGGCGAATACCAAAACCATCGCACTATGTAATAAGAAGGAATAAAATAGTAAGAAAATTAGACAAGTATCTATCTAAAGTAAGAATTTTTTTTCTTTCAAAAAGAAGATAAGAACAAGAGGCTCACCACGGTGGTGCCGGCGACGAGATCGGCGCGGGCGGTCGACGGCGGTGAAGACGGGAATGGGACGTGATGGGCCGCGAAACCTAGACAAATCTCGAGGAAAATGGAGCTTTGAGGTCGAGCTTCGAGAGGACAAAGCTTAACTAGTGTGGCTCGGGCATTTCATCGAACACGTCATGTGCATAGGAGGTGAGCTAGAGCACCACAAAGCCCTCCCCTCGCCGGCCAGAGAAAAACAGAGCACTGGAGTGCTCTGCTCGCGGGCGAGGGGTATATATAGGCACCTCATTGGTCCCGGTTCATGGCATGAACCGGTACTAAATCCGGGCCTTCTGTCCCGGTTCATGCCAAGAACCGGGACAAATGGTTGTGGGCCAGGAGCGAGGACCATTAGTCCCGGTTCGTGGCTCGAACCGGGACAAATGGTTCCATACGAACCGGGACCAATGCCCACGAGGCCCCGGCCGGCCCCCTGGGCTCACGAACCGGGACGAATGCCCCCATGGGTCCCGGTTCGTGACTGAACCGGGGCTAATGTAAAAACTGCCCTGTGACCTAAGCCCCGAGTGGGAGTTCTTTAGTAATATGATTAATTGAACTTTAATTTATCATGAACTTAGTCTTGATAGTATTTGCAAATTATGTTGTAGATCAATAGCTCGCGATGTAGCTCCCCGTTTATTTTGATATGTTCCTAAAGAAAAATAAGTTGAAAGATGATAGTCGCAATGATGCAGATTTGGTCCGTGATCTGAGGATTATCCTCATTGCTGCACAGAAGAATTATGTCCTTGATGCACCACTAGGTGACAGACCTATCAGGAGCAGATGCAAACGTTATGAACGTTTGACAAAACTCGGTATGATGACTACTTGATAGTTTAGTGCACCATGCTTTATGGCTTAGTGGGAGACTGAAGGAAATATGCCCTAGAGGCAACAATAAAGTTGTTATTTTATATTTCCTTATATCATGATAAATGTTTATTATTCATGCTAGAATTGTATTGACCGGAAACTTGATACATGTGTGAATACATAGACAAAACAAAGTGTCCCTAGTATGCCTCTACTTGACTAGCTCGTTAATCGAAGATGGTTAAGTTTCCTGACCATAGACATGTGTTGTCATTTGATGAACGGGATCACATCATTTGGAGAATGGTGTGATGGACAAGAACCATCCGTTAGCTTAGCATATTGATCGTTAAGTTTTATTGCTATTGCTTTCTTCACGACTTACACATGTTCCTCTGACTATGAGATTATGCAACTCCCGAATACCGGAGGAACACCTTATATGCTATCAAACGTCACAACGTAACTGAGTGACTATAAAGATGCTCTACAGGTGTCTCCAAAGGTGTTTGTTGAGTTGGCATAGATCAAGATTAGGATTTGTCACTCCGTGTATCAGAGAGGTATCTTTGGGCCCTCTCGGTAATGCACATCACTATAAGCCTTGCAAGCATTGTGACTAATGAGTTAGTTGCGCGATGATGCATTACGGAACGAGTAAAGAGACTTGCCAGTGACGAGATTGAACTAGGTATGATGATACCGACGATCGAATCTCGGGCAAGTAACATACCGATGACAAAGGGAACAACGTATGTTGTTATGCGGTTTGACCGATAAAGATCTTCGTAGAATATGTAGGAGCCAATATGAGCATCCAGGTTATGCTATTTGTTATTGACCGGAGATGTGTCTCGGTCATGTCTACATAGTTCTCGAACCCGTAGGGTCCGCACGCTTAACGTTCGATGACGATTTGTATTATGAGTTATGTGATTTGATGTACCGAAGTTTGTTCGGAGTCCCAGATGAGATCACATACATGAGGAGGAGTCTCGAAATGGTCAAGATATAAAGATTGATATATTGAAAGGTTGTGTTTGAACACCGGAATGGTTTCGAAAAGGTTCGGACATTTTTCGGAGTGCCGGGGGTTACCGGAACCCCCCCCCCCCCCCCCGGGAGTTAATGGGCCTTCATGGGCCCTAGTGGAGAGAGGAGCCAGCGGCCAGGTGGAGGCGCGCGCTCCCCAAGCCCAAACCGAATTGGACTAGGGTTGGGGGGCGGCCCCCCTTTCCTTCTCTCCTCCTCCTCCTTCCTCCTTCTCCTAGTGGGATAGGAAGAGGGGGGCGAATCCTACTTGGACCGGGAGTCGAAATAGGACTCCCCCCATGGCGCGCCCCCCTTGGGCCGGCCACCTCTCCTCAACCCTTTATATACGTGGGAGGGGGGCACACCAAGCCTTCTCTTAGCCGTGTGCGGTGCCCCCTCCACAGTTACACAGCTCGGTCATATCGTCGTAGTGCTTAGGCGAAGCCCTGCGCTGGTAAGTTCATCATCACCGTCGCCACGCCGTGTGCTGACGGAACTCTCCCTCGGCCTCAACTGGATCAAGAATCGAGGGACGTCATCAAGCTGAACGCGGAGGTGCCATATGTTCGGTGCTTGGATCGGTTGGATCGCGAAGATGTTCGACTACATCAATCGCGTTACTAAACGCTTCCGCCTTCAGTCTACGAGGGTACATGGACACACTCTCCCCGCTCGTTGTTATGCTTCTTCTAAATAGATCTTGCGTGATCGTCAGAAATTTTTTGAAGTACTACCTTCCCCAATAGTTTTACCGACCCTCGAAGGCCCATGTCTTTCCATTTAGATGATAACAACCCAGGTCGTAGGCGTGGGCGTTCTGGCACTAACATAAGGTCGTACGCGTTCCAGCGCTGTACTCGCCTTCTCTGTTCCTTCCGCGCCGCCGCTCCTCGATGCACCGGCATTCCGCCGTCGGCAAGCTTCTGCTACGAAACTACCTCCGCGCCGGTGCCGTCCCCCCGCCCTGTTCTCTTCCTCTGCAACTCCTTCTTCACTGTTTTTTAATTTCATGTCTTGCAACGTTCGTCCATGGCGGCCACCCGCGCCGTAGGTGTCCATCGCTGACTGTCTTCCTCCTGCATCCTCCTGGATGCCCTGCAGCTGTATCGCGCATCCCTTCCCATCTGGTAACCGAAGCTGAAACTGCCGCACTGTCTGCCTCCCATGATAATGGTCATGATGGTAAATAATTTCAGGTGTGATGATGGCGATTAATTTGCCCCATTGGTGCGTTACCCCAATCTCCCATTCAACCTCATATATATATTATGCCTCGCACCATCTATTCCTTCTGCCTTCATTATTGTCTCTGGACAGGTACCTTCAGTGAAAGTCAGTTCTTGCCGATCATCCTTCCCTGCAACTACCTTCAGTGAAAGTCAGTTCTTTCTATTCCTTCCTTGCAGGTTTGCAGTGCTCATTCGTTGGGATTTGCGTGCTGGAATTGCTCAGGGGTTTGTGCGTTACACCCAACTGCAACCATGGCTTCTGGACAGGTACCATGCTTATACATTCTCACACATGGTCCTTTTGATCATCTACTCCCTCCGTCTGGAAATACTTGTCCTAACAATGGATAAACCTCCGTCCGAAAATACTTGTCCTAGAAATGGTTGTATCTAGACTTATTTTAGTTATAGATACATCAATTTTATTCATTGCTAGGACAAGTATTTCCGGACGGAGGGAGTACTATGTTTTCTTTATTACTGCGATTTTAGCTGTTTTTCCTATGGAATTTGTTTGATTTTCGTTCCAACCGGCCACATACTTTTTGTCTGCGTTCTTTCCTTTTCTTTGTTTCAGATCTGTGAGACACATGCTGGACCTAAGTAGAATAAAAATGCATAAACGTTCTGCAACCTGTTTTTCCGGTTTAAATCTGACTTCGCACTCTTGCTGGTAATTCCAGCTACTTACCGTGGCTTATCAAACCTTGGACATACGCCGACACGGGGAGTGTATACCAGCGAATCTCTGCCCCCAAACCCTTCCAATTCTCTGTCATGGATCCAGTTTCTATCCTTTGATTTGCATCTTCATTATGAATCAAGCCATTAGAATTTGGCGAGGTAGCATTTGGGACTGTTGCAGGGTGAAAATAGACTATGCAGGGCCAAGGAAACTACATGCATTTGCTTATGATGTGGCTCCAAAGGTTATGTACCCACAAGTCGCAATACAACGGATACCGGGCACGGGGGACACGGGATGATAAGGCGTTTTCCAGAAACAGCCATGCGGCGACAAGGGAAGTATACATAGATAATTCAAAAGATGTACGTATCATGTAATGACAAAATTATAGTATCTTTGAGATGTGAGATCAAAGTACTGCCTGAGTCAAACCTATTGAGTGGACCACTCAAAAGCATTGCTTTTTGGGCTGCTTCCTCTGCCGTGTCCTGAACGTATCCGCGGCAAACTGGTGGCATGTACCTATCTCTTTCCTTTCTTCTAAATTCGGAAAAAGGGGATACTCGGGATATGTTTACCCGTCCCTGGCGAATTCGGTGTGCTGCCGTATCTTTGTAAGGGAAATGGCAGACTTTGGTGTATTCGGGCTTTGTAGGTTTTAACATGTTGTTTAAGTTGTTCGCAACATTTGCCCATATTTGGGCTTTCTCCCCATACTTGTGACTTAACCCGACTCACAAAAAAGATGTTCTTGCATTCACCTAACATTGAAATTTCTGCTTGACTCCTCCAGAGTCTAGGAATTACTTTGAATTAAAATCAAACTAAACTAAGAGATAATATTGATACACTTGGCCTTAATCTTTGGTCGACTCGCCGCTGTCCCATTGGAGCCAGGATTCATGTAACCAGCTGAAATTCTGGGGAATCCTGGTGCCCTGATGAGACAGTGAACATTAAAATCTTCGCGACACTCAAGTTTAACTCATAAATATGTGAATCAAAGAAGTTGTCACACTAGGAAAAATCTCATGTGCTGACCTGATGGTAAGTTGTCATAAATGTTTTTAAAGTGGTAAAGTGAAGCGAGGCGCTCGCCGGAGGGGGGGGGGGGGGGGGGGGGGCTCACTGCTTAAGCACTAAAGCGTAAAGCGAGGCGACGCTTTAGACAGACTCTGAACTTGATGGGCAGTAGAATAGAGTACCATTTAGTGAGACATACATACCTTGATTCTAATCCACGGCTGAGAACATATACATTAGTAGCCACTATTCTAATCCATCCACTAAGCAGTAAGCAACTAGCCAACTACTATAAGAGAGGAGGCAGCAACACCTAACAGCAGAGGAGCTGTGCATAGCATAATACATAACAGAGCAGGGAAGACATGACAAGCTGGTGCAGATCCAAGCATGGAAGAAAGAGTAAAGGGAGGGGAAGGGGGAGAAGAGAGGGCAGGAGCCATACATTTGGTTGCACGAGATGGGGGGAGGAGGAGTTGCAGCCAGAGAGGAGGGGGAGGAGCTGGGGCCGGAGAGAAGGAAGCTGCTGCTAGAGGAGATAGCAGAAAGCCTGGAGATTTTGTGCTCTGGTTTTGGTTCTCTCTCTTTCTTTCCCCTCCTCTAACTGTTTGTGTTCCCGCCCAGCCCTTTTTTTCCGCCAGAAATCTATGTTTCCCTGCCTGGCACGTCTAAGGCGTCCTCTCTGCACTAAAGCGCCAACCAGGACGCGGGCGCTGCAGACACTTTAATATCTAGGGCGGACGCTTTAGACACACATCTAAAGCGAGCTAGACGCTTTGAGCCTGGAGGGCGCTCTGACGCATAAGCGACGCTTTACAAATAGTGATTGCACTTTCCAGTTTTAATGCCATTGGCGGAGGCAAGATTTGTAGTTTGTGTGTAAAGGTAGCTTGAAGCTTAATGTTTTACTAAGTAATTATTGGGTTAACTCAGAGCTCTAAGTTCTTTTTCCAAAAGAAATGTGCCCACGTACTCCCATGACCTTAACTGGCTCCGCCCCTGTTTAACACCCAACTGGTCAGTGGTCACGGGTTCGAAGACTAGTTGCGCATCGTTTTTGCTCTAGCAGTGTGTATGCAACACAATTTCTGAAGCTGGCATATTAGTTACCATCCACTGGTAGTAATAATAACAATAATGATAAATGTAGCATCAACTTTTTTAAACCCTCAAGGGTCAATCCAAGGAGCAGGACTCCAACCCCTACGTTGGGAGTGTTGTTCTGTTCTTCTGGAAAGCCCTCAAGTTCTTGCTTGACTTAAGATTTCGAATTTCTTAATTTGTTTGAAACTATTTGGCAGTAAAATTCGGAGCCCCTGTAATATTAGACTGTAGCCAAAACCCTAGGTTGAGCTCCCACAATACTTGTCCTTGCTGCTTCTTTGACATGAAGCAGCAACGAAACGACCTGCTGATGCTACCAATCTGATCCGACAGACCTAACTACCTGCTATGCTACGCAGCTACGGTGTGGGGAAATTGGGAAGCCAAATGAACACAGCTGTTCACGCTGCGTGGAGTGGTGGGATGCACCTTTATTTACATAGCAGCATACCGTGGAGTATGTTGGCCCAGTCCCGACGTCGAGTACTTCCGATGATGAGATACAACCGACGATGAACGACAATGAAGCGAAGCAACACTGATTTCCGAACTTGGTTCCTGCCCCAAGCTGGCTCGATCTCTCCTGATTGATTATTCCGCTGCGCGTACGTAGCTAAACTAGCTAGCTAATCTCGCCGGATACACAATCCACGTACGCACGCAACACAGAGGCTGGCTTGATTGCCAGAGGCTCGTATCGAGCCTTTTCCTTTCTTTATTGCTTCTCCACGGTACAGATTACAGGGGCTATACACACGTATATATAGTAGTAGGACTACGAAGCTAATCTACTCGGCTAACAATTCTAATCCTACTCGGTGACTGCTACTAGTCCGTCCCGGACAGGGACACCACGTCGTGGTTAATCCCAACAATCACCCCCCTAAACACGACGTCGTCATGTCACATCTCCGGCGCCGATCCTTCTTCGCACCTCCAAGAGCTTCTCTCGATCCAAAGCCTTGGTTAGGATGCCTGCCATCTGATCATCGGTGCAAACGTAGTTGACCTTCATCTTAGCTTCTTCCACGCAGTTCTTTATGTAGTGATACACCGTATCAGTGTGCTTGCTTCTATCATGCCGCACTGGATCTTCGCGTATAAAACTTTCAGACTTGCTATCAACATTAAGCACCACTTGTTCCGGATCTCGATCCATGAGATCACCGTGTAGCCGCCCTAGCCACACACCTTCACACGCCGCAGTGGCAGCTGCAATATAGTCTATTGCATTAACTGCGGATGCTTTACTCTTTTTGTTCAGCTCAAGACGAGGTTTCGTTGGAGCGTCAATTGGATTGCAATATTTCATGCCACCGCTTTCAAGTACCTTCCTTGTGTATGCCTCCTGGCATAGTGTGATCCCTTTCGTCTTTTGATGTACCTCTATCGCGGGGTAGTAGCTCAAAAGACCTAGATCACCCATCTTGAAAAGCTCTTTCATCTGTAGCTTGTACTTTGCAACCACCTCTTCATCTGCTCCAGTAATCAATAGGTCGTCGACGTAGATGCCAACCAGTAGACGATCCTTTCCTTCACCTCTCTTGTACGTTGCATGCTTTAGTGGAGCTTTCTCAAATCCAAGAGAAATCAATGTCCGATCAAGTTTGATGTTCCACTCCCGAGGTCCTTGCCATAGCCCATACAAGATTTTGTGTAACTTCAGTACCTTGTGCTCTTCTCCTTCTTTGATGAAACTCGGTGGTTGATTCACATACACATCTCCTTCTATCTCACCGTTCAAAAACACGGATTTTACATCCATGTGATGTACTTTCCATGATTTCTGAGCCGCGAGAGCGATGAGTAATCTCATCGACTCCATCTTTACAATGAGAACGAACACTTCTTCGAAGTCCATACTTTCCTCTTGCACATACCCTTTGGCCACAAACCTCGCTTTGTGCTTCATGCACCTTTCAACATCTTTCTTGATCTTGAATTCCCACTTGAGGACTATAGCATCATGTCCGTTGGGAAGATCCAGGAGCTCCCATACTTTGTTGTCTCGGATCGACCTCAACTCTTCATCCATAACACGATGCCAACACTTTTCCGTCTTTGCGTCTTTAAAATTTTCCGGTTCCTTGATGTGCAAATGTCGTTGCCCTTTACTTTTCATCTTCACCGAATTAATTTGAAGCACTTCCTTTGGAGAGATGTCCAATACGCGCCGTTCCCGTGCTACCAAAGAAAACACGCTTGCTTCCGAAGTTGCCAAACTTCTTTTTTCGGGCATTTGGGGCACACCCGAACTGCTGTCTGGAGAGCCTGCAACACTAGATGGGCTGCTCCTTCTTTCTGGCACGTCTCCTTTTTCTAGACGTTGCCCAACTTCTGGCCCATCTAGCACAATGCCTTCACGTGCTAGTGAGGAACTAGCTGATGTATCCAACTTGTAGTAGTATCCATCACATGAAGATGATTGGCTCCATTGTGGAACCATTGCTGTAGCCAACTTGCTGGATGGGCTGCCATCATCCGTCCCGCCTGCTGGGCAAGGCTCGCTAGCGATCGTAGCTGCACCAGCCGTGTACGCGACGTGCGTCGTCCTAGCTACCGCCATGCATGCAACTCCGCTAGCGTCTGGATTCGCCACGCTGGATCCGCCACGACTTGCAACGTCCACACTCGACGGTGCACTGTCTGACATCTCGTCACGTTTGTCTGATCTGACTGCAGCTCGCCGTGTGCCTTGGCCCATCTCTGTTACGACCACACTGAGACACGGTACGTCATGGTCTTCTGGTGCCATGACTTCACCTATCTTCAGATTTTCTGGACTGCTCTTTCGGCCACAGCTGGCCCCTCTCGGAGGCGTCGCACAAAGACTGCTTCTCCATGGCCGCGCACACGCAGCTATCGCCGCACCTGCTCCAGCAAAGTTGGCACTTACGTCCATAGCACTGACATAAGTTTCGGAATCACTCCCCGCATCTGTAGCTTCGACACAGGTTTCCGAACCATAATCATGATGGCAAGCTTTTTCTTCCGCAAGCTCGACAATTTCTTTAATCAACGCTTGAGAGTCTGGATCCTCCTCGTCCACCAGTTTACACATCAACATCATGTCACCATCATCTTCTTGCTGGGCAATGAGCGCCTTCTGCTTTGGTGCTTCCTCGCAGTCAGCCTTGAAGTGACCGAGGAGACCACAGTTATAACACCTCACTTTCCTGATGTCAAACTTTCTCCTCGGTGGTGGTGCAGCCTCATCGTCTGAGTCGTCGTCTGAGTCGTCGTCGGAGTCGGCGAAGTTCTTTCTCGCCGAACGCTGCTTCCCCTTCTTCTTGCTGCTGCTCATGGATCCGCCTCTCTTTTCTAGGGCGATCCATTGTGCCTTCGTGAGCATCACAAGCTCGTCGTTCCTTCCGTCCCCAAGACTGTACCGCATACGCTCATCGTGAGCCTTGTACCGTCCGACGAGATCGTCGATGGAGAGAGTCGCGAGATCGACGCACTGCTCGATCGCCGTGACAATTTGCAGGTACCGGGGAGGGGCCGCACGCAAGAACCGCCGGACAACCGAGGCCTCCGTGAGGTTCTCTCCAAGCGCGCGAATCCGATTGACAAGAGTAGCCACCTGTGAAGCGAACGCATCCACGGACTCATTGTCGGCCATGACCAAAGTCTCATAGTTCCTTAGGAGAGTTTGGAGATTGGCTTGCTTGACGCGAGTGTGTCCCTCGAACATGAGTTTCAGCGTATCCCACACCTCCTTCGCCGTTGCTTTGGCGATCAGGTGCTGGAGGACATCCATCGGCATCACCGAGTAAATCGCCGACGCCGCCTGCCGATCCTGCCGGTGCTCGGCTCCCTCCTTCTTGAATGCGTCGCCTCCGGGATCCACCGCGTCCCATAGCTCATTGGCGCGGAGACCACACTCCATGAGGGCCTTCCAGACCCCGAAGTTCTCGCGATCAAACCGTGGATACGACGAACTCGCCGGAGCAGCAATTACTTTAGCCGCACCGGATTACTCCGCCAGCTGCTTGGTCTTCTCGTCGTTCACCATGATCCTCCGTTACTAGAAGATCAACCTTGCTCTGATACCAATTGTTGGCCCAGTCCCGACGTCGAGTACTTCCGACGATGAGATAGAACCGACGACGAACGACAATGAAGCGAAGCAACACTGATTTCCGAACTTGGTTCCTGCCCCAAGCTGGCTCGATCTCTCCTGATCGATTATTCCGCTGCGCGTACGTAGCTAAACTAGCTAGCTAATCTCGCTGGATACACAATCCACGTACGCACGCAACACAGAGGCTGGCTTGATTGCCAAAGGCTCGTATCGAGCCTTTTTCTTTCTTTATTGCTTCTCCACGATATAGATTACAGGGGCTATACACACATATATATAGTAGTAGGACTACGAAGCTAATCTACTCGGCTAACAAAGTACCAGTGATCTTTTTTATTACGAAATGGACAATTCAACACATATGGATGTAGTATTATGCAATGAAGGTATCAATTCGTTGTTTGCAGAACCAGATCACAGCAAAAATATTCATAGCAAATTTGGCTTTCTTACCAACAAAATAAATAGGTTATGTTAGATATCTCTATGCCATGCTAAGCCAGTAAGGATAGGAGGAAAAGAGTTTGATAAGGCGGCATGCCACTGTGGAAGTTAGGAGTTTTCTTACTTTATATCCGAATGAATAATATTGTTAAGAGTGAGTTTTAACAGTTTATTGTAATTATTTTTGCTGCAGCAATAACCAAGTTCTCTTCTTCCTTGTCTTGTTTCATTTTCTGTTGACTTGCATTGATTCTGTTGTAGTTGCAACTATTTACCTCAAGCCGAGCTACTCTGTTTGAAATCATTTATGTAGTTGAAATCTTTGCCACTTTGCCAGTATAATCATTTTTATACTGAAATCGTTTAGCATACCATCATGCTCTCTCACTCTCTGTTTTAGCAGAGCAGTTTGATAACAAATCGAATTGCTGGGAAAATTCCATCGATTAAATGTGTAATTAGTTTACTGCTAGATTTTGTTTTCTGTGGTGTCTCAGATCCATTTGGTTCATGCAAAAATCAACAGTTTCTTTTGCATGTAGTGCATGATAGAAATACAAAATATGCAAACTTCGCTCAGTCGATGATTCTTATATGCGATTTATAGTTCTTATCTGTAAGTTACGACAGCTCTTGATTTTTATAGCACTGCACACTAGTTACTAAAATTAATTACTCATGCCAACGTTTTTCATATACTCGTTTATGAGGATAGGCAGCCCCCATTGGTTCCTCCTCACCAACAGCATACACTACTGAGCTTCCCGCCGAGCCATGAAACGGGAGCAGCCTCCCTCTGCCGCAGCCCGTTGTGCTCAACCACCTCTACATAGAGAAGGAGAACTCAAGATCCGTGGTCGCCCTAGGGATCATCCACCGGTTCAAGGCCAAGTATGTGACTGTCGTGCTCTACAAGCCGGTAAGTGATGTTTTCTCTAATCTTTTACTTGATCTTGGATTGCAATTTGGCAATTACATAAAAAAATACCATGCTAGTTTCACTGTCAGGTTCAACTGAGCGACAATACGAGAAATGAATAACCATGAAAGACTACCAACTGTAGCTTATTCAAAGACAAGAAATGGGTTTGTAAGTACTATACTGATGCACTGAGTAACCATGTAAATATTTTTACAATGCAAAAAAATTGTTATCATCCTCTAGTTCCTCAACATGATTTACTACGCCCCTTCTTAATTAATGTTTACAGTATGAACACTGCTTCTGTTGTAAATTGGCAGTCTACCCTTTTCTCAGTGCATCTACTTCATGTCGCCACCACGGTACTGTGCAACGGGCAGCACGCAACACCGAGGAGATCGGTGGCATGAGGCGTCGAGGAAATCGGTGGTGTCGCGGCATCCAGCGATTGAAGCAAGATGTCCAGGCAACCAGGGAGTGGCAAGCACGATATTCTCAGTGCACAGCATGCACTCGTCCGCTCCAAGCGCTTTGGTCTGATGCCCAAATACGTGTAGATAGCATCAGGGATACTTTGGTTCTTTCAAGTGCCAACAAATGGAAAATAAAAAGGAAAGCAATGGAAACAGAAAAAAAAAATGGCATGTTAATCAAAGTGCACATGAGCTGGGTGGCATTTTTATGAAGCCAAATTCGAGAGTGGCAATTTTGCGAAGCCCCATGTTGAAAGTGGCAAATAGCGGATTTTCTCGTTCTGGGATGTATCAAGCCTCAGAACCCTCAACCTTGACAACTCTCAGCTGTATAGCCCTATTCCTGATGAGCTAGGAAATATGACAGCACTTCGAGTCCTATATCTGCAGGACTATGAAAACATCAAAGGAATGATTCCACCAACCCTCAAAAACCTCTGCAATTTGGAGAAAGGTGATTTTAACTGATGATAAACTTGGTGGGGACATAGCAGAACAGATGGAGAGGCTCCCCAAATGTTCATGGGACAAACTGCAGTCGCTGGAAACCTGATTGGTTTTGGGACACAGTCTCTTATGCATCATTAGTTGACATGTCTCATAATCAAATCTCCGGGAACTTGCCAACAAAAATTGAAGCAATGACATGGAAAGAACTGCACTTCAATTCGAACCAGGGTCAATTCCAAAATTGCTCGGCAATGTCACCAAGCTTGACATTTTTCTAGGAACTTGTTATCTGGACCACTGCGGCACTGCCTTTGGATTTTCAGAGTAAATAGCATAAAACAATTAGTTTACAGGCTAGGGTTCCATAAAACTACCGGATTTTAATTTTTCTTAAAAACCTATCAGTCGCGCGGTCTACTGTTTCAAAAAACCCAAAACGCCCGTGACTAGCGATTTAACCGTTTTTCTGACCCGTGGCCACGCGCGCTCACGGCGCGGCCGTTGACGGCCGTTAGCCCGTGCGGTCCGGTCCGGTCGGAACCAGGGTAAATACCCCACCCTGCTCCCACTCGCTGCTCGCTCACTCCCCAGCTCGCTCTCTCCCTTGCTCCCACTCCCCTGCTCCAGTACGAGCTCGCCGCCGCTCGCCGTCTTTGAGGTCGGTCGCCGTCGACCTTCTTGCCGCCATGCCTTCCTAGAACGACAAGGAAACGAGCTCCGGCGAGGACTGCGAGGTCGTATGCATGGACATGGGACTTATGGTAAGTTTTTCTTTGCCACCTAGGGTTAGGGTTAGGGTTAAATGCTAGTAGGCCTAGACTACAGCCATGGATCTTGCTTAGTTTAGTGTTGTTGTTGTCTCTCTGATATGTTTCTTGATTAGTGAGGGTGGGGATTGAGCTAACCTAGGGTTCATCTCTGTACAGTGTTAGGGTTCATGCTGATTTGGGGATTTTTTTTCACTGTTTAGGGTTAATGAACAGTGCAAGTTGATTGTGGTATTGAGTGGTGATTGAAACCAGTGTTCTTTTGGTTGCAGGAGGAACCAGACACCATTGTGGAGCCCCTTTTCTGTGGCCAACTTGAGCTTGTTGAACCCAAGTGCATTCTCCACCAAATGAGGCATGTTAAGCGTGTTGCTTTTGAAGGCACTATAACAGGAAGGAGTTTCTATGGCTGCCCAGTCCAGGTTAGATATTGATGTTCACTGGCCTCACATGATGCATCAGTTTGTTACTGATATGAAAGTCACTTATGTTTTTTTGTTACTTTGCAAACTTAATCATGGCATTGTAATAACTTATCATATGTTCATTGTTAGAAAATTTCAAGTTAATCATGGCACTGAAATTAGCTATTACTCCACCTGCACTAACTTATCACACTTACAAATGCAGGCAAATTGTGTGAATTGTGGTGTTGTAGAGTGGGTTGATGGGCCTTGGCCTCCAGTTCTTCAGAGATGTTTGTCCAAGCTATGGGAAATGTTCCATGAGCAGAACTGTGGAAGGGTACTTGACAAGGATAAGTTTGAGAAGGAGTTGGCCAAGGTTAAGAGTGAACATGAAAGGGAGTTGGCCAAGCTTAAGATGGAAAATGACAAGCTTTGCATTGAGTACACCAAGCTTGTTGATGATGTATCCAAGATGTTTGATTGGCAGGATAGTAGGGTGGACAAGAAGGTGTACCACAAACAAGTGGAGGAGGAAGAACTTGAGAAGAAGAAGGAGCTAGAGGAGAAAGCTATGTTGGAGGTGCAGATAGAAAAGCTTAAACTTGCAAAAGAGCAGAGGTGCATTTTGCAGAGCCAAGCTGATATCATCAAGAACACCAGGAAGGCTATGAAGGATGTTGAAGTTGACAGAGATGTTCTTAAGAAGGAGAAGGAAAAGCTTGAGCAAGTTGTTGCTGAGCTGCTGAAAGATGGGTATGGCAGCAAGGAGAAGTTAGGGCAAATCAAGGCCATCCTTGAGTCATGAAGTGCTGTGAAATGGTGATGAAGTACATCCAAGGCCTATATATAAGGATGTGGCCTAACTGTCTCAAGTGATTATATGGGTGTACATTTTGGGGGAATGTGAAGTTAACCTAGGGTTTGGCACTGCATTTGAACTTTAGTGTCTTATGTAAGAACCATATTTGCTATGTTCTTAAGTATGTTGTGACGCATCTCCAATGCTATGGCATTAAGTGTTGTAATGGATCTTATACGCTGTTGGCCAGTAGTATCTATTAATCTTGTATGTTATCTATATAGTTATGTACAGTGGTATTGGGCTTAGTGGGCCAGTAGTCTGTGACCAAATGAAACTGACTTAGGCCTACTAAAACCCACCCACCCCATCCACCACTGTCAATATAAACCCCTCCCCACTCACCCTTTCCCAGCCACTCCAGCAGCCGCCACCCATAACAAACCCTAGAGATGGATCCTGAAATGGACATGGGAGATGTCACTAGTAGAAAACAGGGTATAGGTCACAGGGCAGTTTTCACATTAGCCCCGGTTCAGTCACGAACCGGGACCCATGGGGGCATTCGTCCCGGTTCGTGAGCCCAGGGGGCCGGCCGGGGCCTCGTGAGCATTGGTCCCGGTTCGTATGGAACCATTTGTCCCGGTTCGAGCCACGAACCGGGACTAATGGTCCTCGCTCCTGGCCCACAACCATTTGTCCCGGTTCTTGGCATGAACCGGGACAGAAGGCCCGGATTTAGTACCGGTTCATGCCACGAACCGGGACCAATGAGGTGCCTATATATACCCCTCGCCCGCGAGCAGAGCACTCCAGTGCTCTGTTTTTCTCTGGCCGGCGAGGGGAGGGCTTTGTGGTGCTCTAGCTCACCTCCTATGCACGTGAGGTGTTCGATGAAATGCCCGAGCCACACTAGTTAAGCTTTGTCCTCTCGAAGCTCGACCTCAAAGCTCCATTTTCCTCGAGATTTGTCTAGGTTTAGCGGCCCGTCACGTCCCATTCCCGTCTTCACCGCCGTCGACCGCCCGCGCCGATCTCGTTGCCGGCACCACCGTGGTGAGCCTCTTGTTCTTATCTTCTTTTTGAAAGAAAAAAATTCTTACTTTAGATAGATACTTGTCTAATTTTCTTACTATTTTATTCCTTCTTATTACATAGTGTGATGGTTTTGGTATCCGCCCCCTTCGGCCCTCGCCCTGTCTATGATTCGGATGTGGTATATATTATCTTTTTATAACTATTTGATTCATTTATTGTTTATGACAAATATACCGACCAGCGTGACATATATTTTATTTATCTAGGAGGTGGTTGAACCGGAAATTCTAACCGACCCTATTGTCGAGAGGTCAAATTTAGTTGAAGAAGAAAACAATTACTTGAAGGAAAAAATAAAAAAAATTGAGGAGGAGAAGATGATATTGGAGTTGCATGTTGCGGATGTCGTCGATGATCACAAGATCAAGATGGATGCAATGCGCTTGAAGATTAGAAAGATTAGAAAATATGCCATTCATACCGAGGCTTGGTATCATTATGCCGTTGGATCAGTTGTTACCTTGGTTGCGATTATGATCGCATTGTTTTCGCATTGAAATGTTTTACATAGTTCCAATATATGGTTTAATTACTTAGATGCTCTGGAGAGCTATATATATGTTGTTAGATGAGAACTATGTATGTACTTTGGTTCTAATGTGATGATGAACTTCTATTAATTTGGTCACTTAATTATCTATTCATGATGTTCTGTAATGGTTTTTGACACACTTAATTATATATAATGCACGCAGATGAACTGGCAATGGATGTACGGTGACAGACACACCTCCGAGTACATTAAGGGCGTGCATGATTTTCTCGAAGTGGCTGAGGCAAACAAGCAGAATGGTTTTATGTGTTGTCCATGCCCTACATGTGGGAATACGAAGTCTTACTCTGACCGGAAAATCCTTCATGCCCACCTGCTTTACAAGGGTTTCATGCCACACTATAATGTTTGGACGAGGCACGGAGAAATGGGGGTTATGATGGAAGACGGCGAAGAAGAAGAGGACGATGACAACTATGTGCCCCCTGAATACGGTGATGCTGCAACGGGGGAAGCTGCTGAAGATCAAGAGGAACCAGACGATGTGCCCAATGATGCTGCAACGGGGGAAGCTGCTGAAGATCAAGAGGAACCAGACGATGTGCCCAATGATGCTGCAAGGGGGGAAGCTGCTGAAGATGAAGAGGAACCAGTGCCCGATGATGATGATCTCCGCCGGGTCATTGTCGATGCAAGGACGCAATGCGAAAGTCAAAAGGAGAAGCTGAAGTTGGATCGCATGTTAGAGGATCACAAAAAAGGGTTGTACCCCAATTGCGAAGATGGCAACACAAAGCTCGGTACCGTACTGGAATTGCTGCAGTGGAAGGCAGAGAATGCTGTGCCTGACAAAGGATTTGAGAAGCTATTGAAAATATTGAAGAAGAAGCTTCCAAAGGATAACGAATTGCCCGACAGGACATACGCAGCAAAGAAGGTCGTATGCCCTCTAGGATTGGAGGTGCAGAAGATACATGCATGCCCTAATGACTGCATCCTCTACCGCGGTGCATACAAGGATCTGAACGCATGCCCGGTATGCGGTGCATTGCGGTATAAGATCAGACGAGATGACCCTGGTGATGTTGACGGCGAGCCCCCCAGGAAGAGGGTTCCTGCGAAGGTGATGTGGTATGCTCCTATAATAGCACGGTTGAAACGTCTGTTCAGAAACGAAGAGCATGCCAAGTTGATGCGATGGCACAGTGAGGACCGTAAGAAAGACGGGAAGTTGAGAGCACCCGCTGACGGGTCGCGGTGGAGAAAAATCGAGAGAAAGTACTGGGCTGAGTTTGCAGCTGACCCAAGGAACGTATGGTTTGGTTTAAGCGCGGATGGCATTAATCCTTTCGGGGAGCAGAGCAGCAATCACAGCACCTGGCCCGTGACTCTATGTATGTATAACCTTCCTCCTTGGATGTGCATGAAGCGGAAGTTCATTATGATGCCAGTTCTCATCCAAGGCCCTAAGCAACCCGGCAACGACATTGATGTGTACCTAAGGCCATTAGTTGAAGAACTTTTACAGCTGTGGAATGGAAACGGTGTACGTACGTGGGATGAGCACAAACAGGAGGAATTTAACCTGCACGCGTTGCTGTTTGTAACCATCAACGATTGGCCCGCTCTCAGTAACCTTTCAGGACAGACAAACAAGGGATACCACGCATGCACGCACAGTTTAGATGACACTGAAAGTATATACCTGGACAAAAGCAGGAAAAATGTGTACCTGGGCCATCGTCGATTTCTTCCGACCAACCATCAATGTCGAAAGAAAGGCAAGCATTTCAAAGGCGAGGCAGATCACCGGAAGAAGCCCGCCATGCGTACCGGTGATCACGTACTTGCTATGGTCAATGATTTACACGTAATCTTTGGAAAGGGTCCCGGCGGACTAGCTATTCCGAATGACGTGGAGGGACACGCACCCATGTGGAAGAAGAAATCTATATTTTGGGACCTACCCTACTGGAAAGAGCTAGAGGTCCGCTCTTCAATCGACGTGATGCACGTGACGAAGAACCTTTGCGTGAACCTGCTAGGCTTCTTGGGCATGTATGGGAAGACAAAAGATACACCTGAGGCACGGGAGGACCTGCAACGTTTGCACGAAAAAGACGTCATGCCTCCGAAGCAGTATGAAGGTCCTGCCAGCTACGCTCTTACGAAAGAAGAGAAAGAAATCTTCTTTGAATGCCTGCTCAGTATGAAGGTCCCGACTGGCTTCTCGTCGAATATAAAGGGAATAATAAATATGCCAGAGAAAAAGTTTCAGAACCTAAAGTCTCATGAGTGCCACGTGATTATGACGCAACTGCTTCCGGTTGCATTGAGGGGGCTTCTACCGGAAAACGTCCGATTAGCCATTGTGAAGCTATGTGCATTCCTCAATGCAATCTCTCAGAAGGTGATCGATCCAGAAATCATACCAAGGCTAAGGAGTGATGTGGCGCAATGTCTTGTCAGTTTCGAGCTGGTGTTCCCACCATCCTTCTTCAATATCATGACGCACGTCCTAGTTCATCTAGTCGACGAGATTGTCATTCTGGGGCCCGTATTTCTACAAAATATGTTCCCCTTTGAGAGGTTCATGGGAGTCCTAAAGAAATATGTCCGTAACCGCGCTAGGCCAGAAGGAAGCATCTCCATGGGCCATCAAATAGAGGATGTCATTGGGTTTTGTGTTGACTTCATTCCTGGCCTTAAGAAGATAGGTCTCCCTAAATCGCGGTATGAGGGGAGACTGACTGGAAAAGGCACGCTTGGAGGGGGGAACTCAATAATATGCAGGGACGGATATTCTTGGTCTGAAGCACACTACACAGTTCTACAGAACTCTACCTTGGTGACCCCGTATGTCGATGAACACAAGAACAGTCTGCGCTCCAAACACCCGGAGCAGTGTGACGACTGGATTACATGTGAACACATCAGGACTTTCAGCAGTTGGTTGGAAACACGTCTCAGAGGTGACACCACTGTTTGTGATGAGTTGTACTCGTTGTTCAGGGGACCATCTTCGACTGTATTAACTTACAAAGGATAGGAGATAAATGGGAATACATTTTACACGATTGCCCAAGATCAAAAGAGCACCAACCAAAACAGCGGTGTCCGCTTTGATGCAGCAACCGAGAGGGGAAAGGACACATATTATGGTTACATAATGGACATATGGGAACTTTACTACGGACATGATTTTAAGGTCCCTTTGTTTAAGTGCAAATGGGTCAATCTGTCAGGAGGCGGGGTACAGGTAGACCCACAGTACGGGGTACAGGTAGACCCACAGTACGGAATGACAACAGTAGATCTGAACAATCTTGGGTACACTGACGAACCGTTCGTCCTAGCCAATGATGTGGCACATGTTATCTATGTGAAGGACATGTCTACAAGACCGAGGAAAAGAAAAGATAAGGAAGCGAATACATCATACGATGAGCCAAGCGGCACATAGTTCTTTCAGGAAAAAGGGACATTGTGGGAGTGGAGGGCAAGACAGACATGTCTGAAGATTATGAAAAGTTTCATGAAATTCCTCCCTTCAAAGTCAAGGCTGACCCAAGCATCCTGATAAACGATGAAGATTATCCATGGTTATGGCGCAATAAGCAAATGACACAAGCGAAGAAAAAGTGAAGACTTTCTCCCGCAACTATTATGATGATAGCATGCCAACTTCGTAATAGACGAGTATGATACCATTGTCCGTGTTGTACAAGAAGTGCATCTAGTTTTTGCCGTAACCCTCTCAACTTTCTTGCACATGCTATGTGGATGAAATGATGATACCATGCCAACTTTCAAACTTTTCAGAGTTCATTTGAAATGCTTTATAAGCCCTGAGTGCAGAGAGGTTAGGCCTGTAAGCCTGCTTTAGAGAGGAGCTCGACAGCTCAGGCGCACCGCACCTTATAAACAGGTGCGGCTCTCTCTTAGCTAGCGAGGTGGGACTAAACTCACCACCACGCCGCTGTGCAAGGCCATTGGTCCCGGTTGGTGGCACGAACCGGGACCAATTCCACCCTTTGGTCCCTGTTGGTGCCACGAACCGGTACTAATGAGGCTGTGGCCCCACGAGCACCTTTAGTACCTGTTCGTGGCACGAATCGGTACAAGAGTTTCTTACTAGCTAAGCAGTTTTTTAGTCCCACCTCGCTAGCTGAGAGGCACTAGGAGCGGTTTATAAGCCCCGAGTGCAGAGACGATGAAGAAGAAGCGCAATGCTCACGTTGCTTAGCTTCAAGCCTTGAGGAATAAGGTAGACTGCATCGAGCTATGTGCAGTGCAGTCTACACTATTCCGAAAGGCTTGAAGCAAATCAACGCGCATTGCGCCTCTTTTTTATTTTTAATCATTAAAAGCAAAAAGAATTTTCATAAAGAACTTTTTTTGATAGAAACTTTAATAGCAGAAAGAATTATCATAAAGTAAAATAAATAAGTAATTAGAAACAAAATAAAATAAAATAAATAAGTTTTTTGTTGTAAGTAGAAATAAAACAAAATAAATATAGCAAAAAAGAAAATAAAAAAACTAAATACAGCAAAAAGAATTTTCATAAAGAACTAATGGCACTAATAGAAAGTTTATATGTTTTCTAAAACTAATGGCACTAACAGACAGTTTATAATTTTGCTGACCTAAAAGCAAAAAGAATTAAAAAATAAAGCAAAAAACAGAAGAAAATAAATAATGCAAAAAATTTAAAAAACTGCCACCTATTGGGCCACCACGGCCTGAATACGACTAGAAACCCAACCTGGGCCAGGATTCAGGCCCGCAGAAGGCCCAATAGGCCAACAGACAGCACAGTGTGACATTAGGCCCGTAAGCCTGCATTTGAGAGGAGCTCGAGAGGGCAGCCGCAGTGGAGCTTATAAACCACTCCGAGCCCCTCTCAACTAGCGAGGTGGGACTAAACTTTTGGCCGTGGGTAGCGCAAGGCCTTTGGTCCCGGTTGGTGGCACCAACCGGGACCAATGCCCACCCTTTAGTCCCGGTTGGTGCCACCAACCGGGACCAAAGGCCGCCGCTTCCCGCCCTTTGGGCTGCTGAAAAGAGGCCTTTGGTCCCGGTTGGTGGCACCAACCGGGACTAATGCCCACCTTTAGTCCCGGTTGGTGCCACGAACCGGGACTAAAGGCTTTCCTATATAAGTCCACACTTAGGAAATTTTCGACATACCTCGCCAGTTGCCCCCGACGCCGCCAGGCTGCCCGTGCTCGCCGCCGCCGCCCACTCCTCATCGCCGTCGCCCCGCGCCCTTGCGTCGACGGGCCGCCGCCCGGTGCTCGTCGCCGTCGCCCTGCCCCCACGCGCCGCCCCGCCTCGTGCTCCCCTGCTCGCGCGCGCCGCCTCGGCGCCCCGGGCCCCGTGCCCGGCCCGCGCGTGCTCGCCGGCGCCCTCGCCGCCCCCGCCCCGTCCCTGCCCCGTGCGCCGGCGCCCTCGCCGCCCCCGACCCCGCCGTCGCCATCGTCCTAGCCGCCCCCGCTGTGAGAGCCGCCGCACCGGCTCTGTTTTTTTATTTTTATTAGTTTAATTTTTTTGTTCATATGTGATGTATATGTGTATGTGGCTATAATGTATATGTGAATAAAAAAAATGGTATGTATGTAGATGTTCAAAATGTATGAATATATATGTCAAAAATGTTTTTTTGTTCATAGAAAGTTTTTTGTTCATATATAGAAAGTTTTTATATATGACAATGGATATATATTCGATATATATGAGAAATGATGATCCACATGGAAAAGTTTTATATATGCAAAAGTTACAATTTTAGAGAAGTTTTATATATCTAGCTAGGAAGGGAAGAAGAAGAAAAAGAAGGATAGGAAAGAAGAAAATAAGAAGAGGAAAGAAAGAAGAAGAGGAGAGGAAGAAGAGGAGATGTAAATAAGAAGAGGAAAAAAGAAGAAAAAGAAGAGGAGAAGAAGAAAGGAATAGAGGAGAAGAAGAAAAAATAGAAAAATTCTATTTTTTCTTCTTCTCCTCTATTCCTTTCTTCTTCTCCTCTTTTTCTTCTTCTTTTTTTTTCCTTCAATCCTCTCCTCTATTCCTTTCTTCTTCTCTCCTCTTTTTATTTCTTCTCGTTTTCTTATGTTTTATCGGGTCTGTCGTCGTCGATACATACCCCTCCCGAGAACTACAACACGAGGGGGGGGGTCGATATACCCCCTCCCCGATAACATTATTTTCCCGTGTATGTATGTTGTCGTTGTCGATATTACCCCCTCCCGTTAACTTCAACCTGAGGGGGGATATAACTTCAACACGAGGGGGGGTCGATATACCCCCTCCTCGATAACATTATTTTCCCGTGTATGTATGTCGTCGTTGTCGATATATATAACTCCCTCCCAGATAACTTCGACATGATGGACGGTCGATATGTATACCCCCTCTCGACCGTGATAACTAATACCACGGGAGCACCCCCCCCCCCGGCCCTCTCGCTCGACCAAAACTCTCGAGGACACCCAAACCCTAGAAAAAACGATGTCGGTCTCCTACCCCCTCCCGCCGCGCCCTACCCTTGAAGCGTTGCCTAGGCCACCCCAAACCCGGAATAAGCTAGGTCTACGTTTGCACTAATATATCCACCTGATGTCATGTTTGTGTAATAATTGCCATGTTGTAATATTTGCAGAAACAATGGAGCACGGACGAGATGAGCAAGCAGAAGAGGTGTTGGGGGACATAATCTTAGCCGGAGGTGATATCTTGTCGTATCTTAACGACAATGATGGTCTGGAAGAACAGGGTGAAGAAGCTGGCTGCGGTGATCGAAGAGTGGAGGAGGAAAGACATGATTATGATGGCTCCGGTGACCCAATGCTGGTGCAAGAAGGAGCCCGTGGTGACGGCTTCGGTGACCGAACAGAGTCCGGCCAGGTAAATATATTAGTTAAGCCTGTGCTGACTAGCTAATTGATGCATTCATTGTTTTGGTATGTACACATATTAATTAACACTCGTCTTTCTTCTTTTTTCTAGCCCTCCGGATCGAGCACAACTGTGGTAAAGAGACGAGGCCCGAAGAGAAAGTTGCGCTCGGATGAAAGGTTTGAGATCACAGCAATCGCGCGCGACAGCCAACCGATTGAACCCATCCGGACAAAGGATGCTTTTGCTGCTCAGTGCGGGGTTCTAGTTAGGGACAAGATCCCGATCAGCATCCACCAATGGTATAAGCCTAAGAAGGAAGACCCTGAGGTGTCTTATGTCAATGATATGCAGAAAGATGATCTTTGGACTGAGCTGAAGGCAAATTTCACCCTACCACCAGAGCAGGATCCGGAGAAGCCAGTTATAGAGCAATGAATCAAGTCTCATGCTCTTAAGAAGATGGCAGACCTATTCAGGAGGTGGAAGAATGAGCTGAAAACGTTTGTCGACAAAGAAGAGACACCTGAATTCATCGGCCGGTATGAGAAGATCAGAGATCACTGGCCCGCATTTGTGGCCCACAAGACATCGGAAAAGAGTAAGAAGATGTCAGCGACAAACAAGATGAATGCTGCGAAGAAGAAGCTTCACCATCGCACGGGGTTAGGTGGCTACCTCAAAGCCCGGCCTAAGTGGGCCAAGTCTGAGAATGATCTGCTTGATAAAGGGATCGAACCACAGACAATGAACTGGCCAGACCGTTGCCGGACTTGGTTCTTCGGGGCTGGCGGAACCTTGGACCCTGTATCAGGGAGGTGTCGTTGGACGGACGAGCAACTTGCAATACCCATCAAGAAGATTCAGCACTATATCGATGCAGCGCAGCAAGGGACGTTCATTCCAGACAGAGAGAATGACGAGCTCACAATGGCCCTCGGGAATCCTGAGCACCCTGGACGGACACGAGGCACGCCAGGCTCCGTTCCGTGGAAGGCTGGTTTTCCGGACGCGGGCGGTTACAAAACCCAGGAGAGGAGGAAAAAAGTGGAGCAGATCCAAATTCAGCGTCTGCACGAAAGGGTTCAAGTGCTAGAGGAACGAGACGGCAATAGAGATGCCGAAACTGCCCCCGAAGCTACACCGCCATCTCAGCGTAGAAGCAGCGTGGCTTCCACCGAGCTGCCTCAGCTGGAGCATGCGGCTACTCCTAGCTACCCCGTGGATGCTATCACGGAGTCTCAACATTGCCACCTTATGGCGGAATGGCAGAACTTGAAAGTCAAGGCGGCTGTTGGCTCTGTTTTACCTACTGAACCCGGCGCAACCTACCACTGCCGGCCGATTCCAGAAGGATATGCTAGGGTGATGGTGGATGAAATAACGGAGGGATTTGAGGACCTCCAGCTTGACCACCCTACCGGTGAAGGGGAGACTCGGCTGGGTTTAGCTCTAAAGACTCCATGCCTATGGCGGAAGGAGCTCATCAAGCTTCCGAACTGGACGGCTCCGGCGAGTAAGGGCACTCCACCTCCTCCTCCGCCTCCTCCTCCGCCTCCTCCTCCGGCGAGTGATCAGGGCACTCAGCCTCCTTCTCCGGCGCGTGGCCGCACTCCGCCTCCTTCTCCGCCAGCGCCGGCGCGCCAGGGCAGCCAGCCTCCTCCTTCTCCGCCTCGTCAGCAAGGGCGGAAGAGACCCGTCGCCGCTGCGGCTGCTCCGGCGCGTCGTAGTCCTTCTCCTCCGCCTCGTAAGCAAGGAAAGAAGACAGCCGCAGCCGCTCCGTCTGCTCTGCCGGCGTCTAGCAGTACAGCTGCCAGAGGCGGGAGGTAATACAGATTCGGTCCTTCTCTGAAGACTCCAGAGAAGTTACCATATGAGAGGACCGAGGAGGAGAACGCGAAGATCGTGCGAGCCGAAGTGAAGAACTTCTTTGAAGGGGACAAAGCAAACAAACATCCTCCTCCGGAGGAGAAGGTAGATCCGGTGAAAGCAAAGCGCACTCTGGCTGCCCTGACAAAACCACCAAAGTCTCCGCCAAGAGGCAACTATGAGCGCATTCTTGGAAAGGCATATGCCGAAGCGGAGCGGTCGGGAAGTACTGTCAGTGATAAAAGGATGAAAGAACGACGAGCTGGGGAAAAAATTGCCCAGCTCGGCGAACAAGCGAACCAATCGTGCCCCCCACTCAAGGTGTCAAAAGACATCGTCGCTAATGATCCGGGTATGTTGCCCGGTTATAGCAATCTTGGAGATTACCTGCCCGACGATGTACATTATGCAATCATGGAGGTGGACAACCACAAATACCATTACGGGAAGCCTCTCGTCAAAGATGTCAGATCTCTAAGCACGATGATGCGAAGACTACATGATTGGTACATGAAAACCTGCAGAGAGTCTGATGGGATGAGTACTTTGACGCTGAGAGTTAAGCCGGAGCATGACCTCGTTGGTATTGAACCGCTGAATGTTCCATTTAAGGATTTCTTCCAGTTTTACAATCTAAAGTCCCTCGATAAAACAACGATCACTTGCTACTGTCTGTAAGTAGTACTACTTCTGTCATTAAGTCTCTCTATATAGGTCAGCTCTTTCATTGCATGTATTTATACTTATCCTCACTATATTATGCAGATTGAAGATCGCCGAATTGAAGAAAAGATAAATCGGTGATATTGGGTTCATTAACACAAATCTCATAGATGCATATACGGTTGAAAAAAATTCCAAAGAAGCCGAGGCCAACTTGCTACAATCGTTGGTATTAAATCAAAACAAAGATATAATACTCTTTCCTTACAACTTCAAGTGAGTGTTACTGTCTTGTGCATATTCGGTTTCCCTTATTAGTCCAGGTTATGGTAATGTAATTGATGACTTATGCATGCATGCGCAGCTTCCACTATATTCTCCTAGAGATTAAGCTTGAGCCGGGAGTAGTAACCGTCTTAGACTCGAAACAAAAAGATCCCCAGGACTATGCGAACATGACTCAAATGCTCCAGAAGTAAGTTAAATCGATCATTATCCACCATATCAGCAACTTTGTTCATTTCCTGATATCAAGTAATTGTTTTCTTTGTCCGGCAGGGTTTGGAGAAAATTCACCTCAAAAGCTCCGGGACTGCCGAAGAAGCTGCAATTTAAACACCCGAAAGTAAGTACTATAGTAGCATGTTCCGCGCATCTCCTAGTGATTCAAGCGCTAGTTTGATCAATACCATTTAGCATGCTTGCTTATCAGTTAGATTGACCTCTATTTCTTGTAAAGTGGTTGTGGCAGGAACCCGGGAATAATTACTGTGGATACTACGTTTGCGAGTCCATCCGCTACACGACCTGTGAGCGGGGCTACACTGAAGAACAATATGAAGTGCGTAAGCAATAATATTCACAATTTTATTTTATTACCATCATTTGTGTTGAGTTTCATTTATTCATATATATATGTATTGACCCCCTTCTTCAAATTAGATTTTTTCGGAAGCGGGATCAACTCCTAGCAGAAGATCGTATGCGAGGAATTCAAGAGGAATTGGCGGCATTCTTCCTTGACCATGTGATCGCTGAAAACGGAGAATACTATGTGGACCCTGTGTTCATACAATTTAATTAGGAGATTGTATTGTAAGATATAATTATTGTATATATGTAGCCGGTAGTGTCGGATAGATATACGAGAACTTGTTGTTGGACCAATATCTCGGAGAAGGAGAGGTGGTCGATATCACTCTTCTCTCTGTATGCATATGTTCATGACGATCTTCTGTTTCCTTCATTTGATTACTAGCTAGCGTGTCTACTCCTCTCCATACGTATATAGTACGTAGCGTCGACCAAGCACGGAGATAAGAGAGGACACTTCTCTCTATTAATTAGCTAGCTAACACAATATATGAAACACCTAAATTAATCCCCCAAAACCCCTAAACCACCCCCTTTAAAAAAAACAAAAACCTCAGCTCCAGCTAGCTGCTGACGCGTGGATGCCTATTGGTCCCGGTTGGTGTGCCACCAACCGGGACCAATAGGCAGGGCTTTTGTCCCAGTTGGTGTCACCAACCGGGACCAATAGGCAGGGCTTTTGTCCCGGTTGGTGTTACCAACCGGGACCAAAAGCCCCCCTGCCTGGGCTGGCAGCAGCGGCCACGTGGAGGACCTTCTGTCCCGGTTCGTGTAAGAACCGGGACTAAAGGGTTAGGGCATTAGTAACGACCCTTTAGTCCCGGTTCGAAAACCGGGACAAAAGGCCTTTACGAACCGGGGTAAAAGCCCCTTTTTCTACTAGTGTGTAACAGAGGAGGAGGGAGAGGCTGTGGAGGTGAGGCCTCCAGCAGCACAACAGAGAAGGAGGAGGCACAGACAGAGGGAATAGGAGGCCGCCCAGGACAAGCAGCATCTTGAGTTCAACCGCCGGCTCGCCGAGAAGGTGCTGGAGAAGTGCAACGATGAAGATCTTGAACTTCTTTTCCCTGGTGACAGGAGAAGGAGTTTCAATCACATCATATCTTGGGCGAGGAGAAGAGCAGTCATGGCTCCTCATCCAGCTACTAGGGCTATGTGGGGTCGTTTCATCGTGCGCTATGACTGATATGTCAATCTCATCTCATCTCATCCATCCATCGATCTATCTATCTATCTATCTTGGTGTTCTATGTAAGCTCTGGTGTTCTATGTAAGATCTACTCTATTCTATGTAATAAGTGGTGTTTGATGCTACTCTGAATCAATGTATCTATGTATTTATGCTACTCTGAATGAATGTATGATGTGGATCTGAAATCTACTGACTGAATTAACTGACAGAAGATACACTGACTGAACTTACTGACTGAATCAACACAGGAATGAATGTCTGAATGAACTGACTGAATAGTAGTTATTACAAACCATGGTAGTTCAATTGACTGAATATCTCTGAAACAAAATAAAGTATAGTCATTACAAACCATAGTAGACCCAAATCCATCCATATTTGTTCACTGACACAAACAGAACCATGCCAAATGAACTCAAGTTCAGACCAAGACATGCTAGTTACCACTTGCATAAAAGTAGTCTTTCAGCCTCCCACTTGGCTTCCTGATCCTCTTTGACCCCTCCTGGACAACAGTTGAAGTTGATTGCCTTGGTACAATGAATGTTCTTCTCTGGGCACTTGTAGATCTGGTGTTCTTTGCTGGAGAAGTTGTAGATGATTTGGTGTTCTTAGCAGGAGAAAAAGTGTTAGCAGAAGAAGTGTTAGTCTTGCTCCTCTTAGCGGGTGGTCCTTGTGCTATTGCTGCTGGAATAGTTGAAGCAGCCCTTTTTTGCCCTAGAAGTAGCAACTGGAGCTGGTGAAGGTGCAGAAGTTGTAGCTCTTGCTGTAGCTGGTCTTGGTTCAGGTGCAGTAGCAGCAGGTACTCTTGGATGCCTCTGAGCATTTGTAGCCATAGAAGAACTAGCTTGAGAGTAATTTGCTCTATTTTCCTACACAATTAAGAAACATTGTAAGAAATTTAACAATGAAATGAGACAATGAAATGAAATGAAACATGGCCTCAAATGACCTGGTGCTTGTTCATCCTCATCTGAAACTTAGGCTTCAAAGGGTCACCACAATTGTTGAACCTATGGCCTTGCTTCTTGCAATTGCTACATGTGACAGTACCAATTCTTGAGGTGTCCTTTTTTGCTGGCACCTCAAATACACCTTTCCTGGCAGTTTGCTTTTTGCCCTTCTTTTCTTTGAACACTGGTGGAGATATGTCATCTCTAGGTGTATGAGGCCAGTGGTCAGGACCTGGAACTGGGAAAATTATATGCTTGTATGTTTCACAGTACATGGGCTTTTTGAAGAAATCATTGACAAAGTCTTTAGGATGTAGCTTCACTTTCTGCATTGCAGCAATGGAATGACTGCAAGGCACAGCTGTCATGTCCCACCTCCTACAGTCACAGGCATGGTTGTTCAAGTTAACACAATATGTGTTCTCAGAGCTACTAGTCACTTGCCATGCCTGGACCTGCCATGTATGCATCACCATACTTAGCCCACTTCTTGCCTTCTTCTAAAATTTCTGAGTAGGTTGGTGTGATCTCCCATCTGCATGGCTCTGTTTTCTCTCTGATTTTCTGAAACTTGATCATCAACTTTGTTCTTATGCCCTCCAGCATAGTCCTGATTGGCTTGTTCCTAACATCCAATATCATCCTGTTGAAAACTTCACTGAGGTTGTTAACAACCAGGTTAGTTTTGCAAATAGTATCCATTTTATATCTTGCCATGTATGGTCTGGTATCTATGACAACCACTGCCAAGCTTCAAAACTTTCTTTCTTCAAATTTTCCATCCCTTTTTCATGACCATTCTTAGTGAAGGAATAGGCAGCCTGATCTAAGTGTTTCTTGAGTTCCTCCCCTCTAAAACCAGCAAATTGGAAGTTGGCATATATACGTCTAAGACAGAACCTCTGTGGGGAGTCAGGGAATACATCATTGATTGCATTCAACAATCCCTGTTAATTATGATGGCTTAGAACGATGGCTAAGTATGATGGTAAGTTTAAAGTGTGGTAGCCATGAGTAGTGGAGCACATACCTTTTGCCTGTCAGACATAATTGTGTACTTGCCAAACTTGTTCCCACTTCCAATAACAGTTCTCAGCTGTGTGAGAAACCATGTCCAGTTGTCTGTCTCTTCCTTGTCAACAACACCAAATGCAATGGGGAAGATATTGTTGTTCCCATCCCTGCCAGTAGCTGCCAATATCTATTGTCCAGTGCTGAGCTTGATGAAACAACCATCTAAACCTAAAAATATGATCACATTAGTTGTAAATAACATGAATTCAACCATCTTAGATATATGTTAAGGATCATATACCTATAAATGGCCTGCATCCATTTAGAAAGCCCTCTTTGCATGCAAAAAAGGCAGTAGAACATGTAGTGAAACCTGGGGGTAGGAGCTGGATTTTCTAGGTCCTCTTATGTTGTCACTATGCATCTACTGCCTGGATTAGTATCTAGCACACACTGTAGATAGTCCCTTAGTCTGTGATATTGGAGTTTGTGATCTCCTTGCACAACTTCAAGTGCTTGCTTCCTTGCCCTATATGCCAAGCTTTTAGGCACATGAACACCAAATGTTTTCTTTGTGTATGACAGAATTGTCTCAACACTAGCTCCAGGGTTTGATCTAATGGTATCCTCACAAACCTTGGCAACCCAATTGACTGTAACCTTGGTGCTCTCTCCACTTGCTCCACAAGTGTGATCCAAATTCATCTTCTTGATGCTGAAAGTTGACTCATTAGCTATTCTAGAGGCCATTATGTAAAACTGACAACCTTGCTTTCTATCAGAGCACCAAGCAATAACCCTAGTTGGTTCATTTCTGTGATACTCAAAATTCCTAAGTGTCCTGACATGGAAATTTCTTAGTGCTTCTCTGAACTCCACAACATTTAGGAAGCACAAATGCAATGCAAACTGCTCATGTCCATCAGGGACTGATGGATCATACCACCTACTCTCCTTCCTCTTCTTCAACCTTCTCTTCCTACCAGAAGGCAACCTTGGAACTTCTTCTTCATCACTAAGGCCAACATCACCTGGAAAGCAGTATTCATCAGGTTCAGGCACAAAATCTTCAAACTTGGTGTGTTCAGGCTCACTATGTGACATGCTAGTTGGGCCTGGTTTTCTGACAGGCTTAAGCTTCTTTGCTCCTTTCTCTGGTACAACTAAGGGTTCTTCATGTTCAGAAAGGATTTGGTCTTCCTCCCAAAACTCAGATGGTTCTGAGTTTGCTCCACAATAGTGCTCTGCAGTATCTTCCTCTTCCCTAGGCTTATGGCTTGTCCCTATGCCAGCCTCATCTTCACCCCTACACCAAGCCTTGTATGATATTTTCTGCCCTTTGTAATCGCCCCTAAAAAACTCAAAATCTGAAGAAGATTTGTCCACCTCATCTTCATCTTCATCATGTTTTACTTCTACATCTTCTTCTTCTTCCACAACATTTTTCCCCTTGTTGAAATTACAACTATGTTGTGTGTTAAGATTGCATTATGGAGTGGATACAAGACACCTTATTGGGAAACACTATAAACAACTTGCTCACCAACATTACTAATGGGAATCTGTTCCTCAAGCAAACTGTGATCCATATTAACATCTGCTGGGCTTGGATCAGTAGGCTTTCTGACAGTGATGTTCAGGATCTTCTTATCAACAAATAAGTCAAGCATTTCCTCTAATGCCTCCTCACTATCCAGGACCTCCACCCCTCAGAGCCATTTCCCTCTTCCTTTACATAGGTCAGAAAAGCCTCCATTCCATAACCCTCCAACTCAGCCAATGCTAATATGGTCAGATAACTGATATCTGAAAAAACTGAATACTTTCTCTCCATATTATCTGTTCCTTGGAAATGCAGCCTCATGTCCCAAATCTCTTCATCTAAGCTGTATGAGATTAAATTGACAAACATTTATTTTTCAAGTAATTGAAGCTTAAAACAATGACCAAATGCACTGAACATTACAAAAATGCAGTAGCATGCCAACAAACAATTACACTGCTCATTCCCAATACTACACTATCTTCTAACCCTAACTAAAGTACTTTTTTCCTAACCAAAACTATCATCTTATAACCCTAATTTTAAAATCTCAACTAAAACGGTAACTGGTACTGAAATTTCTTACCTCACTCCACCAAACGCGGGCGCCCACCTGTGGCCGCCATCTGGAACCACGTGGATGCACTTCGCCACTGCCCTAGCCGCGCGGACTTCCGGATCTGAGCTCTCCGGATCCACCTGAGCCTCGGGCGGTGATGGCCGCGGCGACCGCTGCGCTGGGAAGCTCGAGCTGCCTAGGCATGCCTGATCCTCTGAATGTCGACCGCCCTCCTCGCCTGTGACGCCTTGGCTCAAAAGCTCGCTGCCGACGGCATTTCGCTGCGGCGCCACCATCGCCCACCTAGGTCACTGCGGAGGGAGAGTGAGAGGGAGTGCGACCGACCGGCTACTTTCGTTTCGACCGGACCGCACGGGCTAACGGCCGCCAACGGCCGCGCCGTGAGCGCGCGTGGCCACGTGCCCTGACATGTGGGTCCAGGCGGTCAGAAAAATGGTTAAATCGCTAGTCACGGGCGTTTTGGGTTTTTTGAAACAGCGGACCGCGCGACAGGTAGGTTTTTGAGAAAAATTAAAATCCAGTAGTTTTTTGGAACCCTAGCCTGTAAATTAGTAGTTTTATGCTATTTACTCGGATTTTCAAGCACGAGAACTTGCAGCAATTGTCCTGTTCTCCAATTATATTATAGGCGTAGTTCCAACATCCATATGTGGTTTCAGAATTTGGCCGTCCTCAATTTATCAAACAATCTTCTATCTAGAGAGCTTCCTCGGTGTAGAGTGACAGGCTTGGAGAATGATGACTCTGTAGATTTCTCAGTCAGGTGTGTTCGATATACTCATGTGCTCAATAGAGCACACAATTCACACCAAAGAATCGTATGTGTTGTCATGCGTTGGCACACACACGAGTTGCCTTAACAAACTGTGTGTGTAACTTTTAAATCATCACACACGAGTATTCGTGTCACCCATTGTGTGCGATGCTTCAAGCCATCGTAAATATTTTGTGTTTGTAAGTCGTTTGCCTAGAACGCACACGGGTGACGCACAAAAATATGTATGCGTTATGAACATGTTCGCACACACAAAATTATAGTTAGCAGTGTGCCAACTATCAAACACAGTCTTCATCACCTAATCGTGCGTCCGATGGATGGGCCAATGCACATGTTTCGTTTTCTTTTTCGATAAAGAGTAGATTTTATTAACTCAAAATAAGCATACACACAGCCTCTGCATAGCTAGAATGCATACAGCCAACACCAATACATACATACACAAAAACACGCTGAGAAATAGCAAACTCATACAAGACCAAAGCTATGCCTAAGCGAAAAATGCAAAGCAATCAGAACAGCGATCGACGAACTACAACAATGACCATATCCGCACCATCCATCTTTTGACACCACAAGGACAAAAAGATTCTTCAACAGCAACGCCTTCAGGAAGGGAGTGATGCACCAGCATCGTCGTCGCCGGATCCAACCGCGAGAGGCCAGAATCTAGGTTTTCATCCTGAAACAAGTCCGAGCATATCTGAGAAATGCCTTCAACAAGGTAAGAGCATCTCCAATAGGCGCGCAACACGCGGCGCGCTAAAAAAGCGTTTACAGCGCCCCCATAGCTAGTTTTTGCGCGCAGCTGAGCGCTGACTCCAGCGGCCGGTGCAAAAAAATTGTGCGCCAGCAGACACGCTATATTTGTTTTACTACTCGTCGTCTTCCCCGTCTACTCCAACTCGATACACATTCGACTCCAACTCGATACTTCATAGATAGGCATAGATAGGTAAATAAAAAGATACATAGATAGATAAACGATAGATAAAAACGATACATAGATAGTTCACAGCATAGACAGATAAAAAAAAGATAGTTCAACTACTACTCCTCGTCCTCCGACTCAGACTCCGACTCCGCCTCGGTGATGTCCTCCTCTAACGTCTCAATGAAAGCGTCAAGGTACCGATCGTCGTCGGAGTCCCAGGACGACGCTGCTCCTAGGTCAATGTTGAATTGAGCATCCACCTTACGCGTATGCTTGTCCTCGCGATAGGCGTCACCACAGCCAGACCCTTGGAGTAACAAACAGGGCACCAAAGACGTTGTCTTTCCAATGACTGCTGCATGACTGGAATCGCGCGGGGTGGCCCATCTATAAGCTTTTTTTTAGACAACCTCAGCGAAACTTTATTAACCCGTCACAATGTTTACAGGGACGAAGGAAAGATCTCCCGGATGGCCTAACCAAACATGGCGACCAGTCCCAAGAGAAAGAGCGTGTCTCGCTAGGTTGTGAGCTTCAAAATTTGAGCTCCTAAATTCATGAACTATATCACAATAAATATAAGAAGACGATCTATCTAACACCTCCCTTAATACTGCACCATAAGAAGCGAGGCCGCCCTGCTTCATGTCAACGACTACCACCTTGCAGTCCGACGCAATATGGATACATCAAACATAGAGATCATCAGCTAATGCAAGAGCTTCCAGAGCTAAAGCTTCTAGCGTAGAAGGATCTATAATATGGTTGAATACCACCGCCGAGGCTCCCAAAAAGACGTCGTTCTGGTCTCCGCAAATCGCTCCTGCTGCCCCAAACCTTCCCCTCTTCGATACTGCACCATCGACATTAATTGTAGCACTTCCCAATATCGGTGACACCAAAGATGAGGTTCGGACCGTTCTCTGTCCACCTTGATGTTGGCTTCTCCTGTTGATTATTTCCAGCTCTGATAGGTAACTCCGTATGAAAGCATCGGTAGCATGCGGAGACTGGAAGATGTCCTCATGAGTAGTCTTTCTCCTGGCTCCCCATATATCCCAAGCGGTGACCACCACACGAGTAAACTCTTGGGTGTCTAAATTTTCATGCAGGGCAAAGAGCCAATCTTTTGCACTGTCCTCGGGCGCAAGGGCCCAAACGCTCATGGACAGTGCACATGTCATGAGAGCATGCTGCCATGTGTCCCTCGCTCCGCACAAAGAACAGGAGTCAGTGTCTGCCATATGGCGATGGTGCAAAACTTCACCACTGGGCATCGAATGTCTGGCTAGACGCTATATAAACATCTGTAACTTGGAGGGGACCTGAATGTGCCAAAGTGCGCTCCTGATGACCCACAAGTATAGGGGATCTATCGTAGTCCTTTCGATAAGTAAGAGTGTTGAACCCAACAAGGAGCAGAAGGAAATGATAAGCGGTTTTCAGCAAGGTATTCCCTCCAAGCACTGAAATTATCGGTAATAGATAGTTTTGTGATAAGGTAATTTGTAACGGGTAACACATAACAAATGTAAATAAAGTGCAGCAAGATGGCCCAATCCTTTTTGTAACAAAGGACAAGCCTGGACAAACTCTTATATAGAGAAAAGCGCTCCCGAGGACACATGGGAATTATCGTCAAGCTAGTTTTCATCATGTTAATTTGATTCGCGTTCGGTACTTTGATCATTTTATATGTGGGTGGACCGGTGCTTGGGTGCTGTCCTTACTTGGACAAACATCCCACTTATGATTAACTCCTATTGCAAGCATCCGCAACTACAAAAGAAGTATTAAGGTAAACCTAACCATAACATGAAACATATGGATCCAAATCAGCCCCTTACGAAGCAACGCATAAACTAGGGTTTAAGCTTCTGTCACTCTAGCAACCCATCATCTGCTTATTACTTCCCAATGCCTTCCTCTAGGCCCAAACAATGGTGAAGTGTCATGTAGTCGACGTTCACATGACACCACTAGAGGAGATACAAAATACATCTCATCAAAATATGGAACGAATACCAAATTCACATGACTACTAATAGCAAGACTTCTCCCATGTCCTCAGGAACAAACATAACTACTCACAAAGCATATTCATGTTCATAATAAGAGGGGTATTAATATGCATAATGGATCTGAACATATGATCTTCCACCAAGTAAACCAACTAGCATCAACTACAAGGAGTAATCAACACTACTAGCAACCCACAGGTACCAATCCCAGGCTATGAGACAAAGATTGGATACAAGAGATAAACTAGGGTTTGAGAGGAGATGGTGCTGGTGAAGATGTTGATGAAGATGGACCCCCTCCCGATGAGAGGATCATTGGTGATGACGATGGCGATGATTTCCCCCTCCCGGAGGGAAGTGTCCCCGGCAGAACAGCTCCGCTAGAGCCCTAGATTGGTTCCACCAAGGTTCCGCATCATGACGGTGGAGTCTCGTCCCGAAAGCTTGCTTATGATTTTTTCTCGGACGAAAGACTTCATATAGCAGAAGATGGGCACCGGAGGGCCACCAAGGGGCCCACGAGGCAGGGGCGCCCCCAGGGGGGTAGGGCGCGCCCCCCACCCTCATGGCCAGGGTGTGGGCCCCCTCTGGTATTTTCTTCGCTCAGTATTTTTTATTATTTCCAAAAATAACTTCCGTGGAGTTTCAGGACTTTTGGAGTTGTGCAGAATAGGTCTCTAATATTTGCTCCTTTTTCAGCCCAGAATTCCAGTTGCCGGCATTCTCCCTCTTTATGTAAACCTTGTAAAATAAGAGAGAATAGGCATAAGTATTGTGACATAATGTGTAATAACAGCCCATAATGCAATAAATATCGATATAAAAGCATGATGCAAAATGGACGTATCAGCTCCATATCTTGTCCTCCTGCCCTGTGGACGAGCCCTCGGTCTCGTGCCACCAGTTCTCCCTTGTCCTCGTTCCCAAATCCTCCGGTAAGCCGAGCAAACAGTAAAAACACCTCTACTCTCTTCATGCTACACCCAGAAGTTCGGCAACCTCCCAGTGCAAACTGGTATCTTTAGAATCTCTTCTGCGTCAAAGGAAGTAAACACAGTGCAAATTAGCCCCTCCTTCCATTGCGCCGAAGTTTGGTCAGGAGTTCTGCAACTCTCTCTGGCGGATTAGGAACTAGAGGAGCAATGGGCCTCTTGAAGCTCTCTCGTGGGATCCAATTATGCCTCCATATGTTTGTGGTGTCCCCATCTCCAATCCTTCTGATTAGACCTTGTGTCAATATGTCTCTCCCATCTAAAACTGCTCGCCGTATCTGGGATGGGCGTGATCCCAACTCTGCCTCCAACATATTGCATTGTGGGAAATAAACAGCCTTTAGGATTTGAGCACTCAAAGAAGTTTCTTCAGTCATGACTCTCCATGCTTGCCTAGCCAGGAGAGCTAGGTTAAATATTTCCATGTTGCGGAACCTTAGGCCTCCCAGGTGCTTCGGTTGAATCATTGTGTCCCAAGAAACCCAACTCGGTTTCTCCTTCCTTCCTTACAACCCCACCAAAATTGCTGAATAATTGATGTTATGCTCTCACATAATCCCCTTGGCAGGCGAAAACATGACATAGAATATACCGGTATTGCTTGAGCGACTGACTCGATTAGGACCCCTTTCCCCTGTTGCATAAATTAACTTCTCCATCCATCATTTGATTTTTTTTCCCACACACGATCTCGAAGGTATTTGAAAGTTCTGTTCTTGGCCAACATCTGTTGGCATGCCAAGATAACGTTCACTTAATGACTCGTTCTGAACCTGCAAGGAATTCTTGATCTCCTCTCTCATAGGACTCGGACAGCCTCGACTGAAAAATATTGATGACTTGTCGTGGTTAATACGTTGTCCTGACGCATTGCAATAAGTATCAGTAGGTTTGACACTGCAACCGATCCCTCTACACTAGCCTTAAAAAGCAGCAGGTTGTCATCTGCAAACAAAAGGTGGTTTATAGTTGGAGCTGTCGGGGCTACCTTAAGAGAGAATTCCTTATTTTGCCCTTCCTTAAAATTTGATTCCCTTTTTGGCCCTACTAAAAAATTTCTTCCTGTTTTGACACTCAAACTTCATTTTGTTCCCTCTATGACATTTCCGTCAATTTTGACAACTAACACCGTTAAATGCAACATGAAAAGTGATGTATTTTGTGACCAAAATTATGAACTGGCAGTCAAAAGCAATGGCGACGTGGGCGCGTGGACAGAATGCGTCAGTGCCTTGGATTTGCAACAAAATTATATTACAAGATTATATTGAGAAACCCATATTAATAAGAACCTGTGCACTAATTAACATGTACGGGCAGTACAGACATGCACAACGATCTCACGGTTTCTCTCTTCATGCACAGCGTACAGAAGAGATCCATCTCTCAATTTCTCTATTTGCACACAACACACACATCACATCACGCACACAGAAAAAGCACACACTAGACCATGGAAAGCACGCAGCCACGGCGACCCAGCTAGGACGCCCCTGCCACCAACGGACCTCCGGTGTAAAAACCCTGATTTTTAAGAATATTTATTTTAAGTTGTTGAGTTTTTCCTCTGGCTCATGTGAGAAGAGAATAATAGATGTGGAGTTTTTCCTCTGGCTCATGTCGGTCTGACTCAGCAGTACTACAAAGTAAGTAGAACTACAAATTAATCATGAAGTAGCTAGCTATGTGGCCTGATATTTATGAGATGTACATGCATGTGCTGGCAACACTCTAGAAATACTTAGGACATTCAAATGGCTACGTGAAGACTATGCATGGTGGCCAGATTTTGAAGGAAATATGCCCTAGAGGCAATCATAAAGTTATTATTTATTTTCTTATATCATGATAAATGTTTATTATTCATGCTAGAATTGTATTAACCGGAAACATAATACTTGTGTGAATACATAGACAAACAGAGTGTCACTAGTATGCCTCTACTTGACTAGCTCGTTGATCAAAGATGGTTATGTTTCCTAGCCATTGACATGAGTTGTCATTTGATTAACAGGATCACATCATTAGGAGAATGATGTGATTGACTTGACCCATTCCGTTAGCTTAGCACACGATCGTTTAGTATTCTGCTATTGCTTTCTTCATGACTTATACATGTTCCTATGACTATGAGATTATGCAACTCCCGTTTACCGGAGGAACACTTTGTGTGCTACCAAACGTCACAACGTAACTGGGTGATTATAAAGGTACTCTACAGGTGTCTCCGAAGGTACTTGTTGGGTTGGCGTATTTCGAGATTAGGATTTGTCACTCCGATTGTCGGAGAGGTATCTCTGGGACCACTCGGTAATGCACATCACTATAAGCCTTGCAAGCATTGCAACTAATGAGTTAGTTGCGGAGTGATGTATTACGGAACGTGTAAAGAGACTTGCTGGTAACGAGATTGAACTAGGTATTGAGATACCGACGATCGAATCTCGGGCAAGTAACATACCTATGACAAAGGGAACAACGTATATTGTTATGCGGTCTGACCGATAAAGATCTTTGTAGAATATGTGGGAGCCAATATGAGCATCCAGGTTCCGCTATTGGTTATTGACCGGAGATGTGTCTCGGTCATGTCTACATAGTTCTCGAACCCGTAGGGTCCGCACGCTTAAAGTTTGATGACGGTTATATTATGAGTTTATGTGTTTTGATGTACAGAAGATAGTTTGGAGTCCCGGATGTGATCACAGACATGACGAGGAGTCTCGAAATGGTCAAGACATGAGGATTGATATATTTGACGACTATATTCGGACACCGGAATGGTTCCGGGGGTTATCGGATATTTATCGGAGTACCGGGGGTTACCGGAACCCTCCCCCCCCCCCCCGGGGAAGCTATTGGGCCTTATGGGCCTTAGTGGAAAGGAGAGAGGGAGGCCAAGAGGTGGCGCGCGGCCCCCCTTGCCCCAATCCGAATTGGGAAAGGGAAGGGGGCGGCGGCCCCCCTTCTCCTTCCTTCTCTCCACCTCCTCCTTCCCCCTTCTCCTAGTTGGAATAGGAAAGGGGGGGCCAAACCTACTTGGAGTAGGATTGCCCCCCCTTGGGCACGCCTCTCCCCTTGGCCGGCCCTCTCCTCCTCCCCTACTTTATATACAAAGGAGGGGGCACCCCATAGACACAACAATTGATCTCTTGATCTCTTAGCCGTGTGCGGTGCCCCCCTCCACCATAATCCACCTCAATAATATCGTAGCGGTGCTTAGGCGAAGCCCTGCGTTGGTAGAACATCATCATCGTCACCACGCCGTCGTGCTGACGGAACTCTCCCACAAAGGTCGGCTGGATCGGAGTTAGAGGGACGTCATCGAGCTGAACGTGTGCTGAACTCGGAGGTGCCGTGCGTTCGGTACTTGATTGGTCGGATAGTGAAGACGTACAACTACATCAACCGCGTTGTGCTAACGCTTCCGCTTTCGGTCTACGAGGGTACGTGGACAACACTCTCCCCTCTCGTTGCTATGCATCACCATGATCCTGTGTGTGCGTAGGAAATTTTTTGAAATTACTACGTTCCCCAACAGATGTATCAGAGCCAGGTTTTATGCGTAGATGTTATATGCACGAGTAGAACACAAGTGAGTTGTGGGCGATATAAGTCATACTGCTTACCAGCATGTCATACTTTGGTTTGGCGGTATTGTTGGATGAAGCGGCCCATACCAACATTACGCTTACGCGAGACTGGTTCTACCGACGTGCTTTGCACACAGGTGGCTGACGGGTGTCAGCTTCTCCAACTTTAGTTGAACCAAGTATGGCTACGCCCGGTCCTTGAGAAGGTTAAAACAACACTAACTTGACAAACTATCGTTGTGGTTTTGATGTGTAGGTAAGAACGGTTCTTGCTCAGCCCGTAGCAGCCACGTAAAACTTGCAACAACAAAGTAGAGGACGTCTAACTTGTTTTTCCAGGGCTTGTTGTGATGTGATATGGTCAAGGCATGATGCTATATTTTATATTATGAGATGATCATGTTTTGTAACCGAGTTATCGGCAACTGGCAGGAGCCATATGGTTGTCGCTTTATTGTATGCAATGCAATCGCCCTGTAATGCTTTACTTTATCACTAAGCGGTAGCGATAGTCGTAGAAGCATAAGTTGGTGAGACGACAACGATGCTACAATGGAGATCAAGGTGTTGCGCCGGTGACGATGGTGATCATGACGGTGCTTCGAAGATGGAGATCACAAGCACAAGATGATGATGGCCATATCATATCACTTATATTGATTGCATGTGATGTTTATCTTTTATGCATCTTATCTTGCTTTGATTGACGGTAGCATTATAAGATGATCTCTCACTAAATTATCAAGGTATAAGTGTTCTCCCTGAGTATGCACTATTGCGAAAGTTCTTCGTGCTGAGACACCACGTGATGATCGGGTGTGATAGGCTCTACGTTCAAATACAACGGGTGCAAAACAGTTGCACACGCGGAATACTCAGGTTAAACTTGACGAGCCTAGCATATGCAGATATGGCCTCGGAACACTGAGATCGAAAGGTCGAGCGTGAGTCATATAGTAGATATGATCAACATAGTGATGTTCACCATTGAAACTACTCCATCTCACGTGATGATCGGACATGGTTTAGTTGATTTGGATCACGTGATCACTTCGAGGATTAGAGGGATGCCTATCTAAGTGGGAGTTCTTAAGTAATATGATTAATTGAACTTGAATTTATCATGAACTTAGTACCTGATAGTATTTTGCTTGTCTATGTTGATTGTAGATAGATGGCCCGTGATGTTGTTCCGTTGAATTTTAATGCGTTCCTTGAGAAAGCAAAGTTGAAAGATGATGGTAGCAATTACACGGACTGGGTCCGTAACTTGAGGATTATCCTCATTGTTGCACAGAAGAATTACATCCTGGAAGCACCGCTAGGTGCCAGACCTGCTTCAGGAGCAACACCAGATGTTATGAACGTCTGGCAGAGCAAAGCTGATGACTACTCGATAGTTCAGTGTGCCATGCTTTACGGCTTAGAACCGGGACTTCAACGATGTTTTGAACGTCATGGAGCATATGAGATGTTCCAAGAGTTGAAGTTAATATTTCAAGCAAATGCCCGGATTAAGAGATATGAAGTCTCCAATAAGTTCTACAGCTGTAAGATGGAAGAGAATAGTTCTGTCAGTGAGCATATACTCAGAATGTCTGGGTATAACAATCACTTGATTCAACTGGGAGTTAATCTTCTGGATGATAGCATCATTGACAGAATTCTTCAATCACTGCCACCAAGCTACAAGAGCTTCGTGATGAACTATAACATGCAAGGGATGGATAAGACGATTCCCGAGCTCTTCGCAATGCTAAAGGCTGCGGAGGTAGAAATCAAGAAGGAGCATCAAGTGTTGATGGTCAACAAGACCACCAGTTTCAAGAAAAAAGGCAAAGGGAAGAAGAAAGGGAACTTCAAGAAGAACAGCAAACAAGTTGCTGCTCAGGAGAAGAAACCCAAGTCTGGACCTAAGCCTGAGACTGAGTGCTTCTACTGCAAACAGACTGGTCACTGGAAACGGAACTACCCCAAGTATTTGGCGGATAAGAAGGATGGCAAGGTGAACAAAGGTATATGTGATATACATGTTATTGATGTCTACCTTACTAATGCTCGCAGTAGCACCTGGGTATTTGATACTGGTTCTGTTGCTAATATTTGCAACTCGAAACAGGGACTACGGATTAAGTGAAAATTGGCTAAGGACGAGGTGACGATGCGCATGGGAAATGGTTCCAAAGTCGATGTGATCGCGGTCGGCACACTACCTCTACATCTACCTTCGGGATTAGTTTTAGACCCGAATAATTGTTATTTGGTGCCAGCGTTGAGCATGAACATTATATCTGGATCTTGTTTGATGCGAGACAGTTATTCATTTAAGTTAGAGGATAATGGTTGTTCTATTTATATGAGTAATATCTTTTATGGTCATGCACCCTTGAAGAGTGGTCTATTTTTGTTGAATCTCGATAGTAGTGATACACATATTCATAATATTGAAGCCAAAAGATGCAGAGTAGATAATGATAGTGCAACTTATTTGTGGCACTGCCGTTTAGGTCATATTGGTGTAAAGCGCATGAAGAAACTCCATACTAATGGACTTTTGGAACCACTTGATTATGAATCACTTGGTACTTGCGAACCGTGCCTCATGGGCAAGATGACTAAAACGCCGTTCTCCGAAAATATGGAGCGAGCAACAGATTTTTTGAAAATCATACATACAGATGTATGTGGACCGATGAATGTTAAGACTCGCGGCGGGTATCGTTATTTTCTCACCTTCATAGATGATTTAAGCAGATATGGGTATATCTACTTAATGAAACATAAGTCTGAAACATTTGAAAAGTTCAAGGAATTTCAGAGTGCAGTTGAAAATCATCGTAACAAGAAAATAAAGTTTCTATGATCTGATCGTGGAGGAGAATATTTGAGATACGAGTTTGGTCTTCATTTGAAACAATGCGGAATAGTTTCGCAACTCACGCCACCCGGAACACCACAGCGTAATGGTGTGTCCGAACGTCGTAATCGTACTTTACTAGATATGGTGCGATCTATGATGTCTCTTACTGATTTACCGCTATCATTTTGGGGTTATGCTTTAGAGAAGGCTGCATTCACGTTAAATAGGGCACCATCGAAATCCGTTGAGACGACGCCTTATGAACTGTGGTTTGGCAAGAAACCAAAGTTGTCATTTCTTAAAGTTTGGGGCTGCGATGCTTATGTGAAAAAGCTTCAACCTGATAAGCTCGAACCCAAATCGGAGAAATGTGTCTTCATAGGATACCCAAAGGAAACTGTTGGGTACACCTTCTATCACAGATCTGAAGGCAAGACTTTTGTTGCTAAATTTGGATCCTTTCTAGAGAAGGAGTTTCTCTCGAATGAAGTGAGTGGGAGGAAAGTAGAACTTGATGAGGTAACTGTAGCTGCTCCCTTATTGAAAAATAGTTCATCACAGAAACCGGTTCGTATGACACCTACACCAATTAGTGAGGAAGTTAATGATGATGATCATGAAACTTCAGATCAAGTTGTTACTGAACCTCGTAGGTCAACCAGAGTAAGATCCGCACCAGAGTGGTACGGTAATCCTGTTCTGGAGGTTATGTTACTAGACCATGACGAACCTACGAACTATGAAGAAGCGATGGTGAGCCCAGATTCCGCAAAATGGCTTGAGGCCATGAAATCTGAGATGGGATCCATGTATGAGAACAAAGTGTGGACTTTGGTTGACTTGCTCGATGATCGGCAAGCCATTGAGAATAAATGGATCTTCAAGAAGAAGACTGACGCTGATGGTAATGTTACTGTCTATAAAGCTCGACTTGTTGCGAAAAGGTTTTCGACAAGTTCAAGGGATTGACTACGATGAGACCTTTCTCACCCGTAGCGATGCTTAAGTCTGTCCGAATCATGTTAGCAATTGCCGCATTTTATGATTATGAAATTTGGCAAATGGATGTCAAAACTGCATTCCTGAATGGATTTCTGGAAGAAGAGTTGTATATGATGCAGACGGAAGGTTTTGTTGATCCAAAGGGAGCCAACAAAGTGTGCAAGCTCCAGCGATCCATTTATGGACTGGTGCAAGCCTCTCGGAGTTGGAATAAACGCTTTGATAGTGTGATCAAAGCATTTGGTTTTATACAGACTTTTGGAGAAGCCTGTATTTACAAGAAAGTGAGTGGGAGCTCTGTAGCATTTCTGATATTATATGTGGATGACATATTGCTGATTGGAAATGATATAGAGTTTCTGGATAGCATAAAGGGATACTTGAATAAGAGTTTTTCAATGAAGGACCTCGGTGAAGCTTCTTATATATTGGGCATCAAGATCTATAGAGATAGATCAAGACGCTTAATTGGACTTTCACAAAGCACATACCTTGACAAAGTTTTGAAGAAGTTCAAAATGGATCAAGCAAAGAAAGGGTTCTTGCCTGTGTTACAAGGTGTGAAGTTGAGTAAGACTCAATGCCCGACCACTGGAGAAGATAGAGAGAAGATGAAAGATGTTCCCTATGCTTCAGCCATAGGCTCTATCATGTATGCAATGCTGTGTACCAGACCTGATGTGTGCCTTGCTATAAGTTTAGCAGGGTGATACGTCTCCAACGTATCTATAATTTTTGATTGCTCCATGCTGTATTATCTTCTGTTTTGGACATTATTGGGCTTTATTATTCACTTTTATATTATTTTTGGGACTAACCTATTAACCGGAGGCCCAGTCCAGAATTGCTGTTTTTTGCCTATTTCAGAGTTTCGCAGAAAAAGAATATCAAACGGAGTCCAAACGGAATGAAACCTTTGGGAACGTGATTTTTAGAACGAACATGATCCAGGAGACTTGGACCCTACGTCAAGGAAGCTTCCAGGAAGCCACGAGGTAGGGGGCGCGCCTACCCCCTAGGCGCGCCCTCCACCCTCGTGGGCCCCATGTTGCTCCACCGACGTACTCCTTCCTCCTATATATACCTACGTACCCCCAAACGATCAGATACGGAGCCAAAAACCTAATTCCACCGCCGCAACCTTCTGTACCCGTGAGATCCCATCTTGGGGCCTGTTCCGGAGCTCTGTCGGAGGGGGCATCGATCACGGAGGGCTTCTACATCAACACGATAGCCTCTCCGATGAAGTGTGAGTAGTTTACCTCAGACCTTCGGGTCCATATTTATTAGCTAGATGGCTTCTTCTCTCTTTTTGGATCTCAATACAATGTTCTCCCCCTCTCTCGTGGAGATCTATTCGATGTAATCTTCTTTTGCGGTGTGTTTGTTGAGACCGATGAATTGTGGGTTTATGATCAAGTTTATCTATGAACAATATTTGAATCTTCCCTGGATTCTTTTATGTATGATTGGTTATCTTTGCAAGTCTCTTCGAATTATCAGTTTGGTTTGGCCTACTAGATTGATCTTTCTTGCAATGGGAGAAGTGCTTAGCTTTGGGTTCAATCTTGCGGTGTCCTTTCCCAGTGACAGTAGGGGCGGCAAGGCACGTATTGTATTGTTGCCATCGAGGATAACAAGATGGGGTTTTTATCATATTGCATGAATTTATCCCTCTACATCATGTCATCTTGCTTAAAGCGTTACTCTGTTCTTATGAACTTAATACTCTAGATGCATGCTGGATAGCGGTTGATGTGTGGAGTAATAGTAGTAGATGCAGGCAGGAGTCGGTCTACTTGTCTCGGACGTGATGCCTATATACATGATCATACCTAGATATTCTCATAACTATGCTCAATTCTGTCAATTGCTCAACAGTAATTTGTTCACCCACCGTAAAATACTTATGCTCTTGAGAGAAGCCACTAGTGAAACCTATGGCCCCCGGGTCTATTTTCCATCATATTAATCTTCCAACACTTAGTTATTTCCGTTGCTTTTATTTTACTTTGCATATTTATCATAAAAATACCAAAAATATTATCTTATCATATCTATCAGATCTCACTCTCGTAAGTGACCGTGTAGGGATTGACAACCCCTTATCGCGTTGGTTGCGAGGTTTTATTTGTTTGTGTAGGTGCGAGGGACTCGCGCGTAGCCTCCTACTGGAATACCTTGGTTCTCAAAAACTGAGGGAAATACTTACGCTACTTTGCTGCATCACCCTTTCCTCTTCAAGGGAAAACCAACACAGTGCTCAAGAGGTAGCAAGAAGGATTTCCGGCGCTGTTGCCGGGGAGTCTACGCAAAAGTCAACATACCAAGTACCCATCACAAACCCTTATCTCCCGCATTACATTATTTGCCATTTGCCTCTCGTTTTCCTCTCCCCCACTTCACCCTTGCCGTTTTATTTGCCGTTCTTTCGTTCGTCCTTTTGTTTGCTCGTGTTGCCATGTGCCTTCTATATGCTTGCATCTTCGCTTGCTGAAAATCTATTGATATGGATCCACTTAAAGTATTCTACTTGGATCATCTTTGATCCTTATGGGCTCGTGCTGAAACCCCAACTAGCCTAGTTGATGGGAAATCTTTAGATGAGCATGCTCATTTTGTGCGTCATCGTTTGTCTGAAAAAGGGAAGCTCTTATGGTATCATATAAATAGTTTGCTATGCTATGCTTGGAATCTTTGTGAAATTTGTGATTTTACTTGTTGCTCTAAGAACCCTAAAAAACACCTTCCCTACCTATGTGAGTTCAATGATAATGAAATCTTGTCTTCTTATGCAAAGGGTGTTTATAGTTACTATGATATCGAACAAATTGAAGAATTTGTCGTTTTTAAGGGTGCTCATGAAGTTGCTTCTTAGATTGAAAAGTATGATTTTACTCTCAGAAAATCTGAAAATTCCGTCATACTTAAATATTGCAATGAAAACTTGTCTCATAATGTCTATGTCCAAGAATTTATTGAAAGAATGACTGTTGCTTTGGAAGAAAATAATGATATGCATGAATCTATAGATAATGATGATTCCGATGATTTGGTTGAAATATCCCTTGATGAACATGATGCTTGCTATTCTTGTGGCCATGATGCCAATATTTATGAAGACGAATTTGCTGTAGTTCCTTATGTTAAAAATGAGATCGTTGCTATTGCACCCATGCTTGATAGTTCACTCGATGAAAAGCATGATTTCAATTATTTTACTATAAATTCTCTTGATGTCAATTGTGCTAATAATATGCAAAACCCTAAGCTTGGGGATGCTAGTTTTGCTATGTCTACTACTTGTTGCAATGATCATGATTGGGGTGATTCTTCTTATGATCTTGAAAATTTATTTAATCCCCATGATGAATATGAGATTGATAATATTTTTTGCAATAATATTGAAAGTGGGTTTGGAAGAGTGTCGACTTTAGATCCCACATATTTGGAGAATATTCAATCTTATGAAATTTTTAATAAAAGTGGGTTTGGAGAGGTCATGACTTTAGTTAATGTTAATCCCACTATTTCGGAAGAGTGTCAACTTTGCATGCATGTGGATCGTGTTGAAAATATTTTATGTGATAGCTATTTTGTTGAATTTGCTTACGATCCCACATGTAATTATTATGAGAGAGGAAAATATGGTCGTAGAAATTTTCATGATAATAAATTACCTCTCGTTATGTTGAGATTGCTATTGTTTCTTTCCGCTTCCTTGCATATGCTAGTTTTTGCTTGCTATGATAATTTGTTTGCCTATAAGATGCCTATGCGTAGGAAGTATGTTAGACTTAGATATGTTTGTCGCGTGTTTCATGGTGCTCTCTTTGCGCTTCAATTCTTGTCTTTGATGTGAGCATCGTTAAAATTATCATTCCCTAGCTAGGGGCGTTAAACGATAGCGCTTGTTGGGAGGCAACCCAATTTTATTTTTAGTTTTTTGCTTTTTGCTTCTGTTTAGGAATAAATCTTTGATCTAGCCTCTGGTTAGATGTCTTTTTATGTTTTAATTAGTGTTTGTGCCAAGTTAAACCAAGGTAAAAGGTTGGGAGGCGAAACTATAAGCCCCTATCTTTCTCTGTGTCCGATTAAAATTCCGTAACCACAAGTATTGCGTGAGTGTTAGCAATTATGAAAGACTAAATGATAGTTGAGTATGTGGACTTGCTAGAAAGCTCTGACTGATATTATGATAAATTGCAATTGCCTCAATGACTGAGATTATAGTTTGTTGGTTCTCAATAAAGTTTATGATTCATACTTTACATTGTTAATAGATTATTACTTGAGCATAAGAAATCATATGACAATATCCTTCTATGTTGCTGTTATGAGAATAATCATGATGCCCTCATATCCATATTTTATTTTATCGACACCTCTACCTCTAAACATGTGGACATATTTATCGTTATCGGCTTTCGCTTGAGGACAAGCGAGGTCTAAGCTTTGGGGAGTTGATACGTCCATTTTGCATCATGCTTTTATATCGATATTTATTGCATTATGGGCTGTTATTACACGTTATGTCACAATACTTATGCCTATTCTCTCTTATTTTACAAGGTTTACATAAGGAGGGAGAATGCCGGCAGCTGGAATTCTGGGCTGGAAAAGGAGCAAATATTAGAGACCTATTCTGCACAACTCCAAAAGTCCTGAAACTCCACGAAAGTTATTTTTGGAAATAATAAAAAATACTGAGCGGAAGAAATACGTCAGGGGGGCCACCACCTGCCCACGAGGGTGGGGAGCGCGCCCTACCCCCCAGGGGGCGCCCCCTGCCTCGTGGGCCCCCTGTTGGCTCTCCGGTGGCCATCTTCTGCTATATGAAGTCTTTCGTCCAGGGAAAAATCATCAGCAACCTTTCGGGACGAGACTCCGCCGCCACGAGGCGGAACCTTGGCGGAACCAATCTAGGGCTCCGGCAGAGCTGTTCTGCCGGGGACACTTCCCTCCGGGAGGGGGAAATCATCGCCATCGTCATCACCAACACTCCTCTCATCGGGAGAGGGCAATCTCCATCAACATCTTCACCAGCACCATCTCCTCTCAAAACCCTAGTTCATCTCTTGTATCCAATTCTTGTCTCATAGTCTAGGATTGGTACTAGTAGGAAGCTAGTAGTGTTGATTACTCCTTGTAGTTGATACTAGTTGGTTTATTTGGTGGAAGATCATATGTTCAGATCCTTTATGCATATTAATATCCCTCTGATTATGAACATGAATATGCTTTGTGAGTTACGTTTGTTCCTGAGGACATGGAAGAAGTCTTGCTATTAGTAGTCATGTGAATTTGGTATTCGTTCGATATTTTGATGAGATGTATGTTGTCTATCCTCTAGTGGTGTTATGTGAACGTCGACTACATAACACTTCACCATTATTTGGGCCTAGGGGAAGGCATTGGGAAGTAATAAGTAGATGATGGGTTGCTAGAGTGATAGAAGCTTAAACCCTAGTTTATGCGTTGCTTCATAAGGGGCTGATTTGGATCCATATGTTTCATGCTATGGTTAGGTTTACCTTAATACTTTTGTTGTAGTTGCGGATACTTGCAATAGAAGTTAATCATAAGTGGGATGCTTGTTCAAGTAAGAACAGCACCCAAGCTCCGGTCCACCCTGTAGGGTAACGCGACAGAAAACAAAAAAATTCCGACCTACGCACCAGCCCAGGACCACTATGGAGACTGCATACATGGTTTGATCTTTTTCGTTACCGACTCGTAGCGCAGCGGGAAGTAGAGTCGATGACGATCGGCGGTGCAGATCCCCGCAGCTAGGATTTACAACCTCCCAACCGCGAGGATGTATACCCTCATCTGCTCCTCAGACAGCCCTCCGGGAGGCGGTCGAACAGCCCCCCGGACGGTGTCGCGGACAGCCCTTCGGGAGGACCTTCGAAACTCGAACGGTCACTCGGACAGCCCTTCGGGAGGACCTTCGAAACTCGGACGGTCACACGGACAGCCCTTCGGGAGGCACTCACGAACTAAGACCGAAACTACGATCTCTCTACAGAGTTGCACACATACGGTGTCATCTATCCGGCAGGGTTTCGCCGTCCAGAACTAGTTCCCACCGGAACCCAGACAGCCTTTCGGCTCTACGAAACTGTTTCGCTGGGAGGGAGAGAGAAGCTAGATCATGCATGGCACTTGTATGTGAGAAGGGATGAGTTTGGAGGGCTGCCCCTCCACCTCTATTTATAGGAAATCCCAAGGGGTAGGGTAGTTTCACACAAAAACCCAAAATGCACATGAATGAAGTCCTTCCACAAGGACCTAGGAGTGAAACCAATGAACAAGAGGGTCCCCAAGGGGGGATACCCCATGTGGCCGGCCACACCCCCATGAGGGGCCCAAAAAATGGCTCCTATCCATCCATGTCATCCCCAAGATCTTTTGGAGCAAAGCCCCAAAAGGTGGCTTTCCATAAAGTAACCATAAAGCTGATTTTCACTATTCACGACGACATTTTTCAGCGTCTGATCGAACTGAAAATATTTATGTGGGCTAAGAACATTTCCAGTACCCACTAAAATGATTTTCAACGCGTTCCGAAACAATTCCGGTTTTAGTGATTTTCATCTGCGAAACGCATCTGAAGTGGCTCTGGCAGCTCCGGAACATTTCCGGTTTTTATCTCAGAAAATTCCAAAAAGCTTCCAGAATGATTTTGGCATCCTCCAAGAATTATCAGGCATGTGCCGAAACCAATTTGACTTAATGGTGTATCCCGAAACAACTTTTTGGTATCATCGAAACTTATCCGATGACCTCTCTCTGTGGTACGATTCCGCTGTCCGAAACTTTTTCCGTGATTTTCTCTCAGAAACCCTGTCTAGTATTCAGCAAATAGATGACCCTTAAGCGTGTGACCCTATAGGTTCGGTGAAGCATAGACATGACCCGGAACCCCTTCCGATCAATGATCAACATCGGAGCCGTGGACACCAATATTGACCCCTATACCCACACGAATAATTATTCGAGTGAACCTCCAGTTGCCGTGTGCTATTCCTGTTGCTTCGCGATATGTTACAAATACCCGAGGTGAGACATGTTGGCATTCCCGTGGATCAACAACTTGTCCACTATGCTAGTTACCTCGTTACCGGTTTTGTTCTCTTTTCTCGTTTCGTGTTTCGGCATCCCCGTGATCAAATCACAAAGTGTCTGGCCAGACGATGATGGACACCGTAACACCGAGAGGGCCCGAGTATATCTCTCCATCGTCGGAGGAGCAAATCCCAATCTCGAGCTATCAAGTTACTTAACATACTTTCCCATGAACCCGTAAGCCGCCGTAATAGCCATCCAGTTACGGATGATGTTTAACAAACCCCAAAGTTCATGAAGCAAGCATGAAGAAACTCGATACTCTCATGGTCTAAGGAATTGTGCAAACATTAACTATCTCTGTGTTATAAACCATTAACTTGTGACGAAAGTATCTCATAGCATAACATCAATCCGGGTCGATTCAACATAAATGTTCTCTTAACATTGTGCCCTCAAAGTTGCTGGCATTGAGATGCCCATGATCAGGAACACAGAACCATCATGCAACACTTGAGCTAGTCTTAGAGGCCGACTAAGAATACTTCTTACCGTTTATTATTCCACACGTGCATATGAGTCTTCTTCCGAGCCTCGTGTTATTACAGACTCGAGAACCATAGCAGTTATAGCATGGAACATAAAACATAATCATGAACTTGGAGATAAATAATATCATTTATTATTGCCTCTAGGGCACATCTCCTACAGACTCCCACTTGCACTAGAGTCAATAATCTAGTTAATGCTAATGCACTTCACACCTGTGGCACACCGGTGTAAATATTCTTCGTTTGTGGTATAGCCTGATGTCCAACGGATCTGACGACTTCAGCTCCGTGTGTATCTTTGCATGTCCTCGCGTTTTCACGTTTTCACAAAATTCATATTTTGTGTGGACTTGGCTTTGTATGTATGTGAATCACAGGTCGAACCTGGATTCCTCAGACTAAGTTATGGAGCAACTACCTGCAGTAGTGTCCCATTGTCAAAAGCCATCTTGGAACCATACTAAGTTCATGAATGAACTATATGATTCAACATCTTGTTTGTCGCTTCTAAAGCGTCAACATACTTAGCCCTTGTTATAGAATTCGCCACAGTAACTAGTTTGAACAAATTCCAACTAACTGTGCCACCACATTGTGTGTTACACAAAACCCTTAATTTAAATCAAAAATCGCATGGAGAAAAGATGAAGACTGTATCGATGTAACATTTTACAACGAACTCTTCATGATCTCTGCTTGCGAGAAAACCATGTCATCAGTACTTACTCTAGTACTCTGTGACATCTTTCACTGTTGTCCCATGATCAGTAATTTGATCACTTTGGTATCCATACTCGCAACACCTTGGGAGTATCGGACATATCTGGTTGTTTTACATACCATGGAATACATGATTAATCCAAACACAGAAGTGTGTGGAATCTGCATCATGTATTTTGCTCATCAGTGTTTTGGGACACCGAGTCTTGCAAAAAACTCTTCCATGTGACTCCGGCAAGAATCACTCCCTGGCGGTTTTAAATGCTAAAAGGTTTTAGCACCTTGTCAATATGTATTCATTGCTTAGCCCTATTAGGTAAATCTATCTCCATAGATCATTATGCCTAATATTGAGGCTATTTAGCCTAAGCACTTCATCAAAAAACTATTTTCAAATGAAGTCCTAATTCGTGTCAAGAAATTTATTTCCAATTAACAATGTGTCAAGCACACAAGGTTTTTAGAAATATTATTACGCTCCCACTTACTTTCTTGAATTACAAGCATCTTCGTTACCCATTGATGAAGTCAAACCCCTTTGACCATTTCATCAAAGCACGAAGATTCCAACTCCATTTTGCTCTCTTCTGTCCATCGCTGGAACTCTGAAGTTTGCACCCTTACTAGCATCCTCTGGATAGACAAAATGCTTTGGACTGTAACACATGCAAGTCCTTGGTTTCATTTCCATCAGATGGAAATCCTATTGTCATCCATGTTTCATATCTCATGATTGAAATATGTATTAATTGCTAGTTCAACCCGAACCGACTTTAAGCATCGCTACGATGAAACCAACCTCATCGTAGTCAACTCTTGAACTTGTCATTTCAACAAGTCGAGCTTTATGGATAAAACATTTTTATGCGTATCAGTTTTAAGTTCCATAAATATTCGTTAGACTCTAAGTCTTCCGAAAGGTGTATCAAGGTTTAAATCTTGAATCACTTATATGGAAACTAACTCGGGTTGTATTGGCATTTAGCCAATTCCGGAGTCAGGGCCCATCAACGCTTCCTTGTGTATCGTAGGTATAATGTTGTCTAACAACAATATCTCGTTAGCGCACCTGAGAGGTTTGCACGAGCCTTGCCTACATGGTTCAGCTGCAAGTTCGACCGAAGTTCATACATTTTATTGTAGAGACTTCCATATCAGTCGTAGTAGGAAACCCTGGAATTACTTCCAAGGTCTCTTTCCTTTGATCTGATGAAGATACTGTTTCTCTCGTCGAGTTGCACTATTCTCCCACTCACCTTTTAGAAAGAACCATTCTCTTTTAAAGCACACCGTTCTTTGTGGCAAACCTATTTGCCTCGGTATAGTGAGGGAGGAATACCCAATGACTTGGGATAACCTACAAAGTAGCACTTGTATGATTTGGAATAGGTTTGTAACCTTTTACACAAGCCCCATATTCCAAATGTTAAGAAAAGATACAACATGGTTGGGCGTACCATACCATGGCTTCATTTCAACAGACCTGATGAAGCTCTTTTCAGTGTAAAAGTCGTAGTCTCTAAAGCATCACTCTTTAAAAGGGATAATGGCAAATTTATTTATGTCATCTTTGATCTTACCATGTCATAAATGGTTCGATTACATCTTCACGGACTTTCCACTTGAAGTGGTGTTCCGGGAGGTGCAATTTTATGAAACCCCTTTCACAACTCATTAGACATTCGCTAAACTTGTAACTCAAACTTTCCTTTCTGCAATCGAATTGTAGAAACATAATTTTCTTGTTACAATAACTTCTACTTCATTTTTGAAAACCTTTCGAATGATTTCAAAAGATCCAGACTTACGTCTCATCAAGTAAATATCCATATATCTACTCGAGTCATTTCTGAAGATAAATAAATCCACCACTAACAACACTTATCGGACTACACACATCAAATGTATGATCACTAATAAGTTTGTTGTTTGTTCCTTATGGCCTGTGAACGGTATTTTAGTCACTTCACTTTTCGGAGGAAAGTTGCAAGTGTCAGATGATTCAAAATCAAAAAGACTTCAAAATCCGTCATAATGGAATTTTCCATGCGGGTTTCTCCAATGTGACCAAATGTAGTGCCACACTTGTGTGGTATTCTTTTAGTCTTGCGACATTTAGCGTCAGTGTTATGGATGTATCATATTACCATCAATATTCATAAAATACATGCCATCTTGGATGGAAGCATGGCCCTTCATGTTATTCATAATACTTAACAACAATTGTTGTTTTTATGAACAACTCTTTTGCAACAAACATTGTGCAATGGGTTAGAGTGTATGAAACTCTAAAATGAATTATGAAAGTAAACCCAGAGGTATTGTATTATTATCAATATTCATAACATACATCTCATTCATAATGAAAGTATGGCCCTTGTGTTATTCATAACATCAAACATAAAAGGTTCTCTTATGAACAACCTTCTTGCAAGATACCTTATGCAATGGGCTAGAGTTTGTAAAACTCTAAATGAATTATGAAAATAAATACAGACGGCAATACACTGATGGAAGGTATAGTAACATTTACTATGTTCCCTGTGTATACCTTAACCTCATTTCTGGCTAGTCTTTTTAGGCCATAGTAGCTCTTACAGTGATTCGCAATTGAATGCAATCGAGTGGGTATCTTTGTGATTAACTCACAATACCCAAGAATTAGTGATTAACATGTTTAACCATAATCCCCAAGAACTATATCTTTGACCAGCCTACTATACATCAAAAACTTATGTGACATTCATACATGAGCTGGATATTCCAGTCATCTTTCTTTCTGCCTTTATACTTCTAACAGTTTAACTTTTAGTATTTCTCTCACTCGCAAAAGAAGCACCCAACTTAAGAGTGGCGTTAGCCCCGGACTTACTAGGCGTGTAAGTCATACTAATACCCTTTGGACACTTCCTTTCTCTTTAAGTTGTTGTTTTATTCACCTTTCATTATATGACAGGCGTTCTTCTGGATCCCTTTCCCAACAGTCAAATGCATAGTAAACACTTTTACTAATACTTGCAAACAAACATTGCTTTGTTTGTATCTGAAAATAATTTTCAGTTCCATGAATATCATATAACTATCCCAACTTTCGAAGTTTGGGTTTCATGGAAGCAAACATATTCCACTTGACCGTAACAGAATTTAGCTTTTGGATCGAAGGACGAGAGTCACATGATCCATAGCATTAGTGGGAGGATACGGAAAGCATGCGATAGGACAAAGTCCTTCTCGGCACTTTTGAGGACAATCCTCATATTACGTTACCAATCGTAAAGTTTTAACCAGACATTTAACAGCTATTCAATTTTAACAGGGAAGGTGGAAACGCGAGCCATTATTCTACAACTATTTTGCAAGAAACACTTAGACAGTGTTCATAATTAATTGCACTGAGAATTAAACATGTTAATTCAACAGTGCGCTCCCACTCAAATCAATATCTCTCATAATTAATTTTGAGTGATACAAGATCCAGATTTCAATTCATCGCCATAGAATCATCATCTCATAACGGGAATTTTAATCGGTAGGCCAACTTGCCGATCACATCTCTATGTGACTCTTGCTCATCTTTTGATGCGTGTGTTCCGAGCTCGGGATGATCCTGCCATGAACGTCAAGACAACCAAGTGATCTTGCTGCGAGGTCTGACCTCACCCGCCTCACACTTCTCTAATCGTTCGTACCCATGCATCCATGGCGCACCCCGAAAAGATAGGTGCCGTGACGGTGCTACACTTGGGAGAACACTAACTACTTGATATTTTAGTGAGAGATCACCCTAATAAAAAGCGACTACCGCGCAATCAAGAAGGGTGCATCATAAGGGATAAACATCTCAGGCAATTCATAATAGCATGATATGGTATAGCCCTTTCTGGAGGAGAAGTCTTTCATTTCTTCGTCTTCGGCATTCGCGTCGGTGTTCACCTTCATGAAGATTGCCACCACCCTGTCGATGCACCAGATAATATTGCTATCTCTATAGCTAATAAAATAAGTGCATTACTTAAGGTTGACACATAGGTCATTAAAGTGACAATCATATGGCTCCAGCCATCATGCCGAATCATGACACGCAGGTCATGTTAATTACATCATATAGTCATCTCATACATAATCAAATTGAATATGAGCATTGCTATACCACATCACATGCACATCCTGCAAAACCAAGTTAGACGCCTCTAATCGGTTTATGCAAAAAATTATTTTACGTGGCTTCTAAGGGTTTGACTTAAACCGCAGCTACCAACGTTTTATCATCAAGTATGATTATTCAAGTTGCTAGATTAACATCGCGGGGTGTATGAAACACGAGATAATTAAATCTCGAGCTCCATACTAAACTTCGTCATACGCATGATCCCCGTGCAGATAATATCTGCAATGCCCTTTCATCTGCGAATTTCATCTTTCTTTTGACTACGGCAGAACCCAAAGAACTGATAGCACTTCCATGATCAATCAGGATCACGGATTGCCAGAACTTTGTCAAATTCCACCATGCTGTCTCGAGATTGAGCAAACGCAAATTCTAGGGAAGCAACAAGAACGTCGGGTAACAGATTTCATCTGTCACCCGCATAAATAATTTTCAGCAATAGATCTCATCTACTACCTAATTATATTATGCAATACCCATACATCTCCATGTATTCTAGATCGAAACCTGCATCTACGCATAGCACGGCTCTTGATGCCACTGTAGGGTAACGCGACAGAAAACAAAAAATTTCCGACCTACGCACCAGCCCAGGACCACTATGGAGACTGCATACATGGTTTGATCTTTTTCGTTACCGACTCGTAGCGCAGCGGGAAGTAGAGTCGATGACGATCGGCGGTGCAGATCCCCGCAGCTAGGATTTACAACCTCCCAACCGCGAGGATGTATACCCTCATCTGCTCCTCAGACAGCCCTCCGGGAGGCGGTCGAACAGCCCCCCGAACGGTGTCGCGGACAGCCCTTCGGGAGGACCTTCGAAACTCGAACGGTCACTCGGACAGCCCTTCGGGAGGACCTTCGAAACTCGGACGGTCACACGGACAGCCCTTCGGGAGGCACTCACGAACTAAGACCGAAACTACGATCTCTCTACAGAGTTGCACACATACGGTGTCATCTATCCGGCAGGGCTTCGCCGTCCAGAACTAGTTCCCACCGGAACCCAGACAGCCTTTCGGCTCTACGAAACTGTTTCGCTGGGAGGGAGAGAGAAGCCAGATCATGCATGGCACTTGTATGTGAGAAGGGATGAGTGTGTAGGGCTGCCCTCCACCTCTATTTATAGGAAATCCCAAGGGGTAGGGTAGTTTCACAAAAAACCCAAAATGCACATGAATGAAGTCCTTCCACAAGGACCTAGGAGTGAAACCAATGAACAAGAGGGTCCCCAAGGGGGGATACCCCATGTGGCCGGCCACACCCCCATGAGGGGCCCAAAAAATGGCTCCTATCCATCCATGTCATCCCCAAGATCTTTTGGAGCAAAGCCCCAAAAGGTGGCTTTCCATAAAGTAACCATAAAGCTGATTTTCACTATTCACGACGACATTTTTCAGCGTCTGATCGAACTGAAAATATTTATGTGGGCTAAGAACATTTCCAGTACCCACTAAAATGATTTTCAACGCGTTCCGAAACAATTCCGGTTTTAGTGATTTTCATCTGCGAAACGCATCTGAAGTGGCTCCGGCAGCTCCGGAACATTTCCGGTTTTTATCTCAGAAAATTCCAAAAAGCTTCCAGAATGATTCTGGCATCCTCCAAGAATTATCAGGCATGTGCCGAAACCAATTTGACTTAATGGTGTATCCCGAAACAACTTTTCGGTATCATCGAAACTTATCCGATGACCTCTCTCTGCGGTACGATTCCGCTGTCCGAAACTTTTCGGTGTCCGAAACTTTTTCGGTGATTTTCTCTCAGACTCCCTGTCTAGTATTCAGCAGATAGATGACCCTTAAGCGTGTGACCCTATAGGTTCGGTGAAGTATAGACATGACCCGGAACCCCTTCCGATCAATGATCAACATCGGAGCCGTGGACACCCATATTGACCCCTATACCCACACGAATAAATATTCGAGTGAACCTCCAGTTGCCGTGTGCTATTCCTGTTGCTTCGCGATATGTTACAAATACCCGAGGTGAGACATGTTGGCATTCCCGTGGATCAACAACTTGTCCACTATGCTAGTTACCTCGTTACCGGTATTGTTCTCTTTTCTCGTTATCGTGTTTCCGGCATCCCCGTGATCAAATCACAAAGTGTCTGGCCAGACGATGATGGATACCGTAACACCGAGAGGGCCCGAGTATATCTCTCCATCGTCGGAGGAGCAAATCCCAATCTTGAGCTATCAAGTTACTTGACACACTTTTCCATGAACCCGTAAGCCGCCGTAATAGCCACCCATTTACGGATGACGTTTAACAAACCCCAAAGTTCATGAAGCAAGCATGAAGAAACTCGATACTCTCATGGTCTAAGGAATTGTGCAAACATTAACTATCTCTGTGTTATAAACCATTAACTTGTGACGAAAGTATCTCATAGCATAACATCGATCCGGGTCGATTCAACATAAATGTTCTCTTAACATTGTGCCCTCAAAGTTGCTGGCATTGACATGCCCATGATCAGGAAAACAGAACCATCATGCAACACTTGAGCTAGTCTTAGAGGCCGACTAAGAATACTTCTTATCGTTTATTATTCCACACGTGCATATGAGTCTTCCTCCGAGCCTCGTGTTATTGTAGACTCGAGAACCATAGCAGTTATAGCATGGAACATAAAACATAATTATGAACTTGGAGATAAATAATATCATTTATTGTTGCCTCTAGGGAATATCTCCTACACACCCACATATCAAATTATCAAAGTACCAAACGCGAATCATATGAACGTGATGAAAACTAGCTTGACGATAATTCTCGTGTGTCCTCGGGAGCGCTTTTGTCTATATAAGAGTTTGTCCAGGCTTGTCCTTTTCTACAAAAAGGATTGGGCCACCTTGCTGCACTTTATTTACTTTTGTTACTTGTTGCTCGTTACAAATTATCCTATCACAAAACTATCTGTTACCACTTATTTCAGTACTTGCAGAGAATACCTTGCTGAAAACCGCTTATCATTTCCTTCTGCCCCTCGTTGGGTTCGACACTCTTACTTATCGGAAGGACTACGATAGATCCCCTATACTTGCGGGTCATCAAGACTCTTTTCTGGCGCCGTTGCCGGGGAGTGAAGCGCCTTTGGTAGGTGGAATTTGGTAAGGAAAATTTATATAGTGTGCTGAAATTTACTGTCACTTGTTACTATGGAAAGTAATCCTCTGAGGGGCTTGTTCGGGGTATCTTCACCCCGACCAGTAGAGCAAAGAGTTGCTCCTCAACCTACTGAACCTTCTGAAAATGAAAATGAGAATGAGAATTTTCACTTTGAGATTCCTTCGGGTATGCTAGAAAAACTGCTAGCTAATCCTTTTGCAGGAGATGGAACAAAGCATCCTGATGAGCACCTAATATATGTGGATGAAGTTTGTGGATTATTTAAGCTTACAGGTGTACCCGGTGATGTTATTAAGAGGAAGGTCTTCCCTTTATCTTTGAAGGGAGATGCATCGACATGGTATAGGCTATGTGATGATACGGGATCATGGAACTACAAACGATTGAAATTGGAATTTCGTCAGAAATTTTATCCTATGCATCTTGTTCATCGTGATCGCAATTATATATATAATTTTTGGCCTCGCGAAGGAGAAAGCATCGCTCAAGCTTGGGGGAGGCTTAAATCAATGTTATATTCATGCCCCAATCATGAGCTCTCAAGAGAAATAATTATTCAAAGTTTTTATGCTCGGCTTTCTGATAACAATCGCACCATGCTCGATACTTCTTGTGCTGGCTCTTTTATGATGAAGACTATTGAATTCAAATGGAATTTATTGGATAGAATTAAACGCAACTCTGAAGATTGGGATCTCGACGAAGGTAAGGAGTCAGGTATGACACCTAAGTTTGATTGTGTTAAATCTTTTATGGATATCGATGTTTTCCGTAAATTTAGCACTAAATATGGACTTGACTCTGAGATAGTAGCTTCTTTCTGTGAATCTTTTGCTACTTATGTTGATCTCCCCAAGGAGAAGTGGTTTAAATATCATCCTCCCATAGAAGTAAAAGTAGCTGCACCTATTAAAGTTGAAGAAAAGACTATCACTTATAATGATCCTGTTGTTCCTACTGCTTATGTTGAGAAACCACCTTTCCTTGTTAGAATAAAGGATCATGCTAAAGCTTCAACTGTGGTTCGTAAAAGCAATATTAGGACTTATACACCTCCTGAGAAGATTAAAGTTGAACCTAATATTGCTATTGTTAAAGATCTCTTGTCTGATAATATTGATGGGCATGTTATTCATTTCCGTGATGAAACTGCTAAAATTGCCAAACCTTGTGCTAAAGATAAACATAGACCTGTGGTAGGCATGCCTGTTATTTCTGTTAAAATAGGAGATCATTGTTATCATGGCTTATGTGATATGGGTGCTGGTGCTAGTTCCATACCTATTGACTTATACAAAGAAATTAAGCATGATATTGCACCTGCTGAGTTAGAAGATATTGATGTCACAATTAAACTTGCCAATAGAGATACTATTTCACCAATGGCAATTGTTAGAGATGTTGAAGTCTTGTGTGGGAAAACTAAATATCCTGCTGATTTTCTTGTTCTTGGTTCCCCGCAAGATAGCTTTTGTCCCATTATATTTGGTAGACCCTTCTTGAACACCGTTAATGCCAGGATAGGTTGCGAAAAGGATGTCATTACTATTGGTCTAGGTGATATGTCTCATGAGTTTAATTTCTCTAAATTTCGTAGACAACACCGTGAAGAAGAATTACCTAGTAAGGATGAAATTATTGGTCTTGCTTCTATTGCCGTACCTCCTAGCGATCCTTTAGAACAATATTTGCTAGACCATGAAAATGATATGTTTATGAATGAAAGGAGGGGAATAGATGAAGTATTATTTAAATAGGAACCCATTCTGAAACACAATTTGCCTGTTGAAATCCTAGGGGATCCTCCTCCACCCAAGGGTGATCCCGTGTCTGAGCTCAAACCGTTACCTGATACTCTTAAATATGCTTACCTTGATTAGAAAAAGATATATCCTGTTATTATTAGTGCTAACCTTTCAGAACATGAAGAAGAGAGATTATTGAAAACTCTGAAGAAGCACCGTGCTGCTATTGGATATACTCTTGATGATCTTAAGGGCATTAGTCCCACTCTATGTCAACATAAAATAAATTTGGAAGAAGATGCCAAACCAGTTCGTGATCATCAACGACGGCTGAATCCTAAAATGAAAGAAGTGGTAAGAAAAGAAATACTAAAGCTCCTTGACGCAGGTATAATTTATCCCGTTGCTGATAGTTAGTGGGTAAGTCCTGTCCATTGTGTGCCTAAGAAGGGAGGTATTACCGTCGTTCCTAATGATAAAGATGAATTGATTCCACAAAGAATTATTACAGGTTATAGGATGGTAATTGATTTCCGCAAATTAAATAAGGCTACTAAAAAGGATCATTACCCCCTACCTTTTATCGATCAAATGCTAGAAAGATTATCCAAACATACACATTTTTGCTTTCTAGATGGTTATTCTGGTTTCTCTCAAATACCTGTGTCAGCCAATGATCAATCAAAGACTACTTTTACTTGCCCTTTTGGTACTTTTGCTTATAGATGTATGCCTTTTGGTTTATGTAATGCACCTGCTACCTTTCAAAGATGCATGATGGCTATATTCTCTGACTTTTGTGAAAAGATTTGTGAGGTTTTCATGGACGACTTCTCCGTCTATGGATCCTCTTTTGATGATTGCTTGAGCAACCTTGATCGAGTTTTGCAGAGATGTGAAGAAACTAATCTTGTCTTGAATTGGGAAAAGTGCCACTTTATGGTTAATGAAGGTATTCTCTTGGGGCATAAAGTTTCTGAAAGAGGTATTGAGGTTGATAAAGCCAAGGTTGATGCTATTGAAAAGATGCCATGTCCCAAGGACATCAAAGGTATAAGAAGTTTCCTTGGTCATGTCGGGTTTTATAGGAGGTTCATTAAGGACTTCTCAAAAATTTCTCGGCCTCTGACTAATTTATTACAAAAAGATATACCATTTGTCTTTGATGATGATTGTGTAGAAGCATTTGAAATACTTAAGAAAGCATTGATCTCTGCACCTATTGTTCAGCCACCTGATTGGAATTTACCCTTTGAAATTATGTGGTGATACTAGTGATTATGCTGTAGGTGCTGTTCTAGGGCAAAGGGTTGATAAGAAATTAAATGTTATTCAATATGCTAGTAAGACTCTACATAATGCTCAGAGAAATTATGCTACTACTGAAAAGGAATTCTTAGTAGTCGTATTTGCTTATGGTAAGTTCAGACCTTATATTGTTGATTCTAAAGTAACTATTCACATGCATCATGCTGCTATTAAATAACTTATGGAAAAGAAAGATGCTAAACCTAGACTTATTAGATGGGTTCTCTTGCTACAAGAATTTGATTTGCATATTGTTGATAGAAAGGGAGCTGAGAACCAAGTTGCAGACAACTTGTCTAGGTTAGAAAATGTTCTTGATGACCCACTACCTATTGATGATAGCTTTCCTGATGAACAACTAAATGTCATAAATACTTCTTGTACTACTCCATGGTATGCTGATTATGCTAATTACATTGTTGCTAAATTTATACCACCTAGTTTCACATACCAGTAAAAGAAAAAGTTTTTCTATGATTTGAGACATTACTTTTGGGATGACCCACATCTTTATAAAGAAGGAGTGGATGGTGTTATTAGACGTTGTGTACCTAAGCATGAACAGGAACAGATCCTACGCAAGTGTCACTCCGAAGCTTATGGAGGACACCACGCTGGAGATAGAACTGCACATAAGGTATTGCAATCCGGTTTCTATTGGCCTACTCTCTTCAAGGATGCCCGTAAGTTTGTCTTATCTTGTGATGAATGCCAAAGAATTGGTAACATTAGTAGACATCAAGAAATGCCTATGAATTATTCACTTGTTATTGAACCTTTTGATGTTTGGGGCTTTGATTATATGGGACCTTTTCCTACCTCTAATGGATACACACATATTTTAGTTGTTGTTGATTACGTTACTAAGTGGGTAGAAGCTATTCCAACTAGTAGTGCTGATCATAACACTTCTATTAAAATGCTTAAAGAAGTTATTTTTCCGAGGTTTGGAGTCCCTAGATATTTAATGACTGATGGTGGTTCACATTTTATTCATGGTGCTTTCCGTAAAATGCTTGCTAAGTATGATGTTAACCATAGAATTGCATCTCCTTAGCACCCACAGTCTAGTGGTCAAGTAGAATTGAGTAATAGAGAGCTCAAATTAATTTTGCAAAAGACTGTCAATAGATCTAGAAAGAATTGGTCCAAGAAACTTGATGATGCATTATGGGCCTATAGAACTGCATATAAAAATCCTATGGGTATGTCTCCATATAAAATGGTTTATGGAAAAGCATGTCACTTACCTCTCCAACTAGAACATAAGGCTTATTGGGCTATTAAAGAGCACAACTATGATTTCAAACTTGCCGGTGAGAAGAGGTTATTTGATATTAGCTCACTTGATGAATGGAGAACCCAAGCCTATGAAAATGCCAAGTTGTTTAAAGAAAAAGTTAAAAGATGGCATGAAAAAAGGATACAAAAGGGTGAGTTTAAAGTAGGTGATTATGTATTGCTATACAACTCTCGTTTAAGATTTTTTGCAGGAAAACTTCTCTCTAAATGGGAAGGTCCTTACATTATCGAGGAGGTCTATCGTTCCGGTGCCATAAAAATCAACAACTTCGAAGGCACAAATCCGAAGGTGGTGAACGGTCAAAGAATCAAACATTATATCTCAGGTAATCCTATAAATGTTGAAACCAATGTTATTGAAACCGTAACCCCGGAGGAATACATAAGGGACACTTTCCGGAACGTTTCAGACTCTGAAAAGGAATAGGTATGTGGTACGGTAAGTAAACCGACTCCAAAACAGTTCTAAAGGCAATGTTTCTCCGTTTTGGAATATTTAGAAAAATAGAAAAATAAGAAGCAGTCCGGGAAGGACACCAGGGCTCCACGAGGGTGGAGGGTGCGCCCTACCCTACTAGGCGCGCCCCCTACCTCGTGGGCACCTCGTGTGCTCTCCAGACTCCGTTTTCTTGCACGATACGTATTTTGGTCGGCAAAAATTCATTATATAATCTCCCGAAGGTTTTGACCCCTGTATCATGCAAATATCCTCTGTTCTTATTTCGAGCTGTTTTTCTGACAGATCTAGATTATCATGACGTCTCCAAGTGCCCCCACGGACAAGTTCTTCGAGAAGGTCATCAACCCTTACCTCGCGGAGGTGCTGTGACACCCTCAAACCATTGAGATGCGTGATGGGTTGATGCACATCTGCGATGTTGAGGGACCGAAGGGGACCGGAAGTGTGGAGACGAGGCTCGAAGAAATAGAGCAACAAGTTTTCAAGTGCCAGGGGATGGTGGAACGTGGACTCAACTCCAACCAGATGATGATCGCGGAGTTCACCAACAACCACAAGCTGGATGCCAACAACATCGGGGAGACCATCTTCAAGCTTCACGAGAAGATCGAGCACCTTCAAGCCCAAATCTATGACCTGCAAAACCAAAACTGTGAGTATGAATATAGATTCAAAAGGATGAGTTTGGCTACAGATTTGAGGATTCCAGAGACTCGATCATCCTTCTATGATGGTGAGCCTATGCCTTGGAAGATGGACGACAAGCCCGCATCATCAGCAACACCTCCACCTTCTTCACCAGCAAAGGAGACATAATCACATGGGTATGGGCACTCCCCTTGGCAACTGCCAAGCTTGGGGGAGGTGCCCCGGTATCGTATCACCATCACACTCCTATCTTTACCTTTTTCTTAGTTCGATCCTAATTAGTAGTATCTTGATCTAGTAGAATAAAGTTTTGGTATGATCTAGTTTTGAGTTTTGCTTTATGATCTCTCTATGTAATCGAGTCCGTGAGCTATATATAATAAAGATTAGTTTTGAGTCAAGGTCTTGATTATTTTTCCATGATCTTGAATGAATAAAAGAAAAGAGAAGGAATAAAAAGAAACAAAGAGATCATATTGATCTAATTGAGAGTAATGACTTCACATAGAAAGAGTATGATGATTAAAAATTGTTGGGAGTTGGCAAACATAGCTTTGGTCATCATTGCAATTAATAGGAAGTAATAAGGAAAAAGAGGTTTCACATATAAATATACTATCTTGAACATCTTTTATGATTGGGAGCACTCATTAAAATATGACATGCTAAAGAGTTGATGTTGGACAAGGAAGACAACGTAATGGGTTATGTTTTCTTATATCTGAGATAAAGTATATTGTCATGGATCATCCAACATGTTGAGCTTGTCTTTCCCCCTCATGCTAGCCAAATTCTTTGCACCAAGTAGAGATACTACTTGTGCTTCCAAATATCCTTAAACCAGTTTTGCCATGAGAGTCCACCATATCTACCTATGGATTGAGTAAGATCCTTCAAGTAAGTTGTCATTGGTGCAAGCAATAAAAATTGCTCTCTAAATATGTATGATTGATTGGTGTGGAGGACATAAGCTTTATACGATCTTGTGATGTGGAAGAAATAAAAGCGACGGACTGCATAATAAAGGTTCATATCACAAGTGGCAATATAAAGTGACGTTCTTTCGCATTGAGATTTTGTCCATCCAACCATAAAAGCGCATGGCAACCTCTGCTTCCCTCTGCGAAGGGCCTATCTTTTATTATTATCTTCCACCTTATGCAAGAGTCATGGTGATCTTCACCTTTCCTTTTTATATTTTATCCTTTGGCAAGCACAGGGTGTTGGAAAGATCCTGATATATATATCTAATTGGATGTAATTCAGCATGAGTTATTATTGTTGACATTACCCTTGAGGTAAAAGGTTGGGAGGCGAAACTATAAGCCCCTATCTTTCTCTGTGTCCGATTAAAATTCCGTAACCACAAGTATTGCGTGAGTGTTAGCAATTATGAAAGACTAAATGATAGTTGAGTATGTGGACTTGCTAGAAAGCTCTGACTGATATTATGATAAATTGCAATTGCCTCAATGACTGAGATTATAGTTTGTTGGTTCTCAATAAAGTTTATGATTCATACTTTACATTGTTAATAGATTATTACTTGAGCATAAGAAATCATATGACAATATCCTTCTATGTTGCTGTTATGAGAATAATCATGATGCCCTCATATCCATATTTTATTTTATCGACACCTCTACCTCTAAACATGTGGACATATTTATCGTTATCGGCTTTCGCTTGAGGACAAGCGAGGTCTAAGCTTTGGGGAGTTGATACGTCCATTTTGCATCATGCTTTTATATCGATATTTATTGCATTATGGGCTGTTATTACACGGTATGTCACAATACTTATGCCTATTCTCTCTTATTTTACAAGGTTTACGTAAGGAGGGAGAATGCCAGCAGCTGGAATTCTGGGCTAGAAAAGGAGCAAATATTAGAGACCTATTCTGCACAACTCCAAAAGTCCTGAAACTCCATGAAAGTTATTTTTGGAAATAATAAAAAATACTGAGCAGAAGAAATACGTCAGGGGGGCCACCACCTGCCCACGAGGGTGGGGGCGCGCCCTACCCCCCAGGGCGCGCCCCTCTGCCTCGTGGGCCCCCTGTTGGCTCTCCGGTGGCCATCTTCTGCTATATGAAGTCTTTCGTCCAGGGAAAAATCATAAGCAACCTTTCGGGATGAGACTCCGCCGCCACGAGGCGGAACCTTGGCGGAACCTTGGCGGAACCAATCTAGGGCTCCGGCAGAGCTGTTCTGCCGGGGACACTTCCCTCCGGGAGGGGGAAATCATCGCCATCGTCATCACCAACACTCCTCTCATCGGGAGAGGGCAATCTCCATCAACATCTTCACCAGCACCATCTCCTCTCAAAACCCTAGTTCATCTCTTGTATCCAATTCTTGTCTCATAGTCTGGGATTGGTACTAGTAGGTTGCTAGTAGTGTTGATTACTCCTTGTAGTTGATACTAGTTGGTTTATTTGGTGGAAGATCATATGTTCAGATCCTTTATGCATATTAATATCCCTCTGATTATGAACATGAATATGCTTTGTGAGTAGTTACGTTTGTTCCTGAGGACATGGGAGAAGTCTTGCTATTAGTAGTCATGTGAATTTGGTATTCGTTCGATATTTTGATGAGATGTATGTTGTCTATCCTCTAGTGGTGTTATGTGAACGTCGACTACATAACACTTCACCATTATTTGGGCCTAGGGGAAGGCATTGGGAAGTAATAAGTAGATGATGGGTTGCTAGAGTGACAGAAGCTTAAACCCTAGTTTACGCGTTGCTTCGTAAGGGGCTGATTTGGATCCATATGTTTCATGCTATGGTTAGGTTTACCTTAATACTTTTGTTGTAGTTGCAGATGCTTGCAATAGAGGATAATCATAAGTGGGATGCTTGTTCAAGTAAGAACAGCACCCATGCTCCGGTCCACCCACATATCAAATTATCAAAGTACCGAACGCGAATCATATGAACGTGATGAAAACTAGCTTGACGATAATTCCCGTGTGTCCTCGGGAGCGCTTTTCTCTATATAAGAGTTTGTCCAGGCTTGTCCTTTGCTACAAAAAGGATTGGGCCACCTTGCTGCACTTTATTTACTTTTGTTACTTGTTGCTCGTTACAAATTATCCTATCACAAAACTATCTGTTACCACTTATTTCAGTACTTGCAGAGAATACCTTGCTGAAAACCGCTTATCATTTCCTTCTGCTCCTCGTTGGGTTCGACACTCTTGCTTATCGAAAGGACTACGATAGATCCCCTATACTTGTGGGTCATCAAGTTCCAGAAGTTTGCGTTAGTTACAGATTACTACAGACTGTTCTGTTTTTGACAGATTCTGTTTTTGTGTGTTGTTTGCTTATTTTGATGAATCTATGGCTAGTAAAAGAGTTTATAAACCATAGAGAAGTTGGAATACAGTAGGTTTAACACCAATATAAATAAATAATGAGTTCATTACAGTACCTTGAAGTGGTCTTTTGTTTTCTTTCGCTAACGGAGCTCACGAGATTTCTGTTGAGTTTTGTGTTGTGAAGTTTTCAAGTTTTGGGTAAAAGATTTGATGGATTATGGAACAAGGAGTGGAAAGAGCCTAAGCTTGGGGATGCCCATGGCACCCCCAAGATAATCTAAGGACACCATAAAGCCAAAGCTTGGGGATGCCCCGGAAGGCATCCCCTCTTTCGTCTACTTCCATCGGTAACTTTACTTGGAGCTATATTTTTATTCACCACATGATATGTGTTTTGCTTGGAGCGTCTTGTATGATTTGAGTCTTTGTTTGTTAGTTTACCACAATCATCCTTGCTGTACACACCTTTTGAGAGAGACACACATGATTCGGAAATTATTAGAATACTCTATGTGCTTCACTTATATCTTTTGAGCTATATAGTTTTGCTCTAGTGCTTCACTTATATCTTTTAGAGCACGGTGGTGGATTTGTTTTATAGAAACTATTGATCTCTCATGCTTCACTTATATTATTTTGAGAGTCTTAAAATAGCATGGCAATTTGCTTTAATTAATATCATGAGAAATGTGATGCTTGATAATTGTTTTGAGATATAAAGGTGGTAATATCATAGTTGTGCTAATTGAGTAATTGTGGAATTGATAAATACATGTGTTGGAGTTTGTGATTCCCGTAGCATGCACGTATGGTGAACCGTTATGTAACGTAGTCGGAGCATGAAGTATTTGTTGATTGTCTTCCTTTGTGTGGCGGTCGGGATCGCGCGATGGTTAACTCCTACCAACCCTTCCCCTAGGAGCATGCGTAGTATACTTTGCTTCGAGGGCTAATAAATTTTTGCAATAAGTATATGAGTTCTTTATGACTAATGTGAGTCCATGGATTATACGCACACTTACCTTTCCGCAATTTTCTAGCCTCTTCGGTACCGTGCATTGCCCTTTCTCACCTTGAGAGTTGGTGCAAACTTCGCCGGTGCATCCAAACCCCGTGATATGATACGCTCTATCACACATAAACCTCCTTATATCTTCCTGAAAACAGCCACCATACCGACCTATCATGGCATTTCCATAGCCATTCCAAGATATATTGCCATGCAACTTTCCACCATTTCATTTATCATGACATACTCCATCATTGTCATATTGCTTTGCATGATCATGTAGTTGACATTGTATTTGTGGAGCCACCGTTCATAATTCTTTCATACATGTCGCTCTTGATTCATTGCATATCCCGGTACACCGCCGGAGGCATTCATATAGAGTCATACTTTGTTCTAAGTATTGAGTTGTAATTCAAGAGTTGTAAGTAAATAAAAGTGTGATGATCATCATTATTAGAGCATTGTCCCAAGTGAGGAAAGGATGATGGAGACTATGATTCCCCCACAAGTCGGGATGAGACTCCGGACTAAATAAAAAAAGGCCATAAAAAAAGAGAAAAGGCCCAAATAAAAAAAAGAGAAAAGGCCCAAATAAAAAAAGAGAGAAAAAGAGAGAAGGGACAATGTTACTATCCTTTTACCACACTTGTGCTTCAAAGTAGCACCGTGATCTTCATAATAGAGAGTCTCTCATTTTGTCACTTTCATATACTAGTGGGAAATTTCATTATAGAACTTGGCTTGTATATTCCAATGACGGGCTTCCTCAAATGCCCGAGGTCTTCGTGAGCAAGCAAGTTGGATGCACACCCACTTAGTTTCTTTTGAGCTTTCATACACTTATAGCTCTAGTGCATCCGTTGCATGACAATCCCTACTCCTCGCATTAACATCAATTGATGGGCATCTCCATAGCCCGTTGATTAGCCTCGTTGATGTGAGACTTTCTCCTTTTTTGTCTTCCCACATAACCCCTACCATTATACCTTATTCCACCATAGTGCTATATCCATGGCTTGCGCTCATGTATTGCGTAAGAGTTGAAAAGGCTGAAGCGTGTTAAAAGTATGAACCAATTGCTTGGCTAAAACCGGGGTCGTACATGATATGAATATTTTGTGTGGGGAAGATGGAGCATAGCCAGACTATATGATTTTGTAGGGATAACTTGCTTTGGCTATGTTATTTTGATAAGACATAATTGCTTAGTTAGTATGCTTGAAATATTATTGTTTTTATGTCAACATTAAACTTTTATCCTGAATCATATCAAATCTGAACATTCATGCCACAATAAGAAGAATTACATTGAAATTATGCCAATTAGCATTCCACATCAAAAATTCTGTTTTTATCATTTACCTACTCGAGGACGAGCAGGAATTAAGCTTGGGGATGCTTGATACGTCTCCAACGTATCAATAATTTTTGATTGCTCCATGCTATATTATCTTCTGTTTTGGACATTATTGGGCTTTATTATTCACTTTTATATTATTTTTGGGACTAACCTATTAACCGGAGGTCCAACCCAGAATTGTTGTTTTTTGCCTATTTCAGAGATTCACAGAAAAAGAATATCAAACGGAGTCCAAACGGAATGAAACCTTCGGGAACGTGATTTTTAGAACGAACATGATCCAGGAGACTTGGACCCTATGTCATGGAAGCTTCCAGGAAGCCACGAGGTAGGGGGCGCGCCTACCCCCCTGGGCGCGCCCTCCACCCTCATGGGCCCCACGTTGCTCCACCGACGTACTCCTTCCTCCTATATATACCTACGTACCCCCAAACGATCAGATACGGAGCTAAAAACCTAATTCCATCGCCGCAACCTTCTGTACCCATGAGATCCCATCTTGGGGCCTGTTCCGGAGCTCCGCCGGAGGGGGCATCGATCACGGAGGGCTTCTACATCAACACCATAGCCTCTCCGATGAAGTGTGAGTAGTTTACCTCGGACCTTCGGGTCCATAGTTATTAGCTAGATGGTTTCTTCTCTCTTTTTGGATCTCAATACAATGTTCTCCCCCTCTCTCGTGGAGATCTATTCGATGTAATCTTCTTTTGCGATGTGTTTGCTGAGACCGATGAATTGTGGGTTTATGATCAAGTTTATCTATGAACAATATTTGAATCTTCCCTGGATTCTTTTATGTATGATTGGTTATCTTTGCAAGTCTCTTCGAATTATCAGTTTGGTTTGGCCTACTAGATTGATCTTTCTTGCAATGGGAGAAGTGCTTAGCTTTGGGTTCAATCTTGCGGTGTCCTTTCCCAGTGACAGTAGGGGCAGCAAGGCACGTATTGTATTGTTGCCATCGAGGATAACAAGATGGGGTTTTAGTCATATTGCATGAATTTATCCCTCTACATCATGTCATCTTGCTTAAAGCATTACTCTGTTCTTATGAACTTAATACTCTAGATGCATGCTGGATAGCGGTCGATGTGTGGAGTAATAGTAGTAGATGCAGGCAGGAGTCGGTCTACTTGTCTCGGACGTGATGCCTATATACATGATCATACCTAGATATTCTCATAACTATGCTCAATTCTGTCAATTGCTCAATAGTAATTTGTTCACCCACCGTAAAATACTTATGCTCTTGAGAGAAGCCACTAGTGAAACCTATGGCCCCGGGGTCTATTTTCCATCATATTAATCTTCCAACACTTAGTTATTTCCGTTGCTTTTATTTTACTTTGCATCTTTATCATAAAAATACCAAAAATATTATCTTATCATATCTATCAGATCTCACTCTCCTAAGTGACCGTGTAGGGATTGACAACCCCTTATCGCGTTGGTTGCGAGGATTTATTTGTTTGTGTAGGTGTGAGGGACTCGCGTGTAGCCTCCTACTGGATTGATACCTTGGTTCTCAAAAACTGAGGGAAATACTTACGCTACTTTGCTGCATCACCCTTTCCTCTTCAAGGGAAAACCAACGCAGTGCTCAAGAGGTAGCACAGGGAGGTACCAAAGTAATCCAGGAGTGGATCACTGGACAGCGGTCAAGAACATCCTGAAATACCTGAAAAGGACTAAGGATATGTTTCTCGTTTATGAAGGTGAGAAATAGCTAGTCGTAAATGGTTACATCGATGCAAGCTTTGACACTGATCCGGACGATTCTAAATCGCAAACCGGATACGTGTTTACATTGAACGGTGGAGCTGTCAGTTGGTGCAGCTCTAAACAAAGCATTGTGGCGGGATCTACGTGTGAAGCGGAGTACATAGCTACTTCGGAAGAAGCAAATGAAGGAGTCTGGATGAAGGAGTTCATATCCGATCTAGGTGTCATACCTAGTGCATCGGGTCCAATGAAAATCTTTTGTGACAATACTGGTGCAATTGCCTTGGTAAAGGAATCCAGATTTCACAAGGGAACCAAGCACATCAAGAGACGCTTCAACTCCATCCGGGATCTAGTCCAGGTGGGAGACATAGAAATTTGCAAGATACATACGGATCTGAATGTTGCAGACCCGTTGACTAAGCCTCTTCCACGAGCAAAACATGATCAGCACCAAGGCTCCATGGGTGTTAGAATCATTACTGTGTAATCTAGATTATTGACTCTAGTAAGTGGGAGGCAGAAGGAAATATGCCCTAGAGGCAATAATAAAGTTATTATTTATTTCCTTATATCATGATAAATATTTATTATTCATGCTAGAATTGTATTAACCGGAAACATAATACTTGTGTGAATACATAGACAAACAGAGTGTCACTAGTATGTCTCTACTTGACTAGCTCGTTGATCAAAGATGGTTATGTTTCCTAGTCATTGACATGAGTTGTCATTTGATTAATGGGATCACATCATTAGGAGAATGATGTGATTGACTTGACCCATTCCGTTAGCTTAGCACACGATAGTTTAGTATTCTGCTATTGCTTTCTTCATGACTTATACATGTTCCTATGACTATGAGATTATGCAACTCCCGTTTACCGGAGGAGCACTTTGTGTGCTACCAAACGTCACAACGTAACTGGGTGATTATAAAGGTACTCTACAGGTGTCTCCGAAGGTACTTGTTGGGTTGGCGTATTTCGAGATTAGGATTTGTCACTCCGATTGTCGGAGAGGTATCTCTGGGCCCACTCGGTAATGCACATCACAATAAGCATTGCAAGCATTGCAACTAATGAGTTAGTTGCGGAATGATGTATTACGGAATGAGTAAAGAGACTTGCCGGTAACGAGATTGAACTAGGTATTGAGATACCGACGATCGAATCTCGGGCAAGTAACATACCGATGACAAAGGGAACAACGTATGTTGTTACGCGGTCTGACCGATAAAGATCTTCGTAGAATATGTGGGAGCCAATATGAGCATCCATGTTCCGCTATTGGTTATTGACCGGAGACGTGTCTCGGTCATGTCTACATAGTTCTCGAACCCGTAGGGTCCGCACGCTTAAAGTTTGATGACGGTTATATTATGAGTTTATGTGTTTTGGTGTACGGAAGATAGTTCGAAGTCCCGGATGTGATCACGGACATGACGAGGAGTCTCGAAATGGTCAAGAAATGAAGATTGATATATTGGACGACTATATTCGGACACCGGAATGGTTCCGGGGGTTATCGGATATTTATCGGAGTACCGGGGGTTACCGGAACACCCCCCCCCCCCCCCCAGAAGCTATTGGGCCTTATGGGCCTTAGTGGAAAGGAGAGAGGGAGGCCAAGAGGTGGCGCGCGGCCCCCCTTGCCCCAATCTGAATTGGGAAAGGGAAGGGGGCGGCGGCCCCCCTTCTCCTTCCTTCTCTCCACCTCCTCCTTCCCCCTTCTCCTAGATGGAATAGGAAAGGAGGGGGCCAAACCTACTTGGAGTAGGATTGCCCCGCTTGGGCGCGCCTCTCCCCTTGGCCGGCCCTCTCCTCCTCCCCCCTTTATATACGGAGGAGGGGGCACCCCATAGACACGACAATTGATCTCTTGATCTCTTAGCCGTGTGCGGTGCCCCCCTCCACCATAATCCACCTCGATAATATCGTAGCGGTGCTTAGGCAAAGCCCTGCGTCGGTAGAACATCATCATCGTCACCACGCCGTCGTGCTGACGGAACTCTCCCTCAAAGCTCGGCTGGATCGAAGTTCGAGGGACGTCATCGAGCTGAACGTGTGCTGAACTCGGAGGTGTCGTTTGTTTGGTACTTGATCGGTCGGATCGTGAAGACGTACGACTACATCAACCGCGTTGTGCTAACGCTTCCGCTTTCGGTCTACGAGGGTACGTGGACAACACTCTCCCCTCTCGTTGCTATGCATCACCATGATCCTGTGTGTGCGTAGGAATTTTTTTGAAATTACTACGTTCCCCAACAGATTTGTTTGGCCTTTGCACTAGCGAGAGGGGCAGCAACTGGAGGATCTCGGGGCATGACATCCGGCGCCGCGACTTGGGCCTGCACAGCGCCGCCTCGACCGTCCATCACTACTTTCCGTGCCCTCCTCCATGCCTCGTGTCGCCGCTGTGTGCCTCGCGCCGCAACTAGATTTTTCTGTTTTTTTCGACGTGGTAAAGCAGGGGTAAATAAGACATTTCAAGTAACATTTGATGGTGTTAACAGCAAAAAGTGACAGAAGTGTCATGGAAGGAATAAAATGAATTTATAATGTCAAAAGGGAAAAATGAAATTTCTGGGGCCAAATAGGGAACCGGATTTTAAGAAAGGGCCAAATAAGGAATTCTCTCCCACCTTAATACCTGCAAGTGATGCAAGTGATGCCTGTGGACTGGATTTCAGGAGGCACGAAAGGCCCTCTGCTGCGATCAAGAATAAGTAGGGGGAGATTGGGTCTCCCTGTCGGATTCCTCTGGTTGGTCTGAAAGGCTCAAGCTTGTCATCGTTAAAAAGAACAGAAAAGGATACTGAAGAGACCAAACCCATTACCGTATTAATCCAATGCTGAGAAAAGCCTACTTTGCCCATAATGGCCTTTAGATATGTCCACTCCTGCCTATCATATGCCTTCATAATGTCCAGCTTAAGAGCACAGTAACTGTTCGTCTTGGACTTAGACTTCTTCACGAAATGTAGGCACTCATATGCACAGATGATATTGTCTGTAATTAATCCTCCCGGCACAAAGGTGGATTGATTCTCAGAAATTATGTCAGGTAAAATAACTTTTAGCCTGATGGCTACCACTTTGGATGCAATCTTATAGAGTACATTACATAGACTGATTGGCTGAAACTGAGAGAGTAAGTTGGGATTCAGAACCTTAGAGATCAGAACCAAAACTGTATCATTAATACCTTTCGGGCTTTGCTCACCTCGTACTATGCTCAGCACCACGCTTGTTACATCGTCACCGCAGATGTCCCAATGGCGCTGATAAAAATGCGCCGGATAGCCATCCGGCCCTGGAGCCTTATTGGGGAACATTTGGAACAAAGCTGTTTTCACCTCCTCCTTCGTGTATTCCGCATTCAATATTGCATTCATCTCATTTGAGACTTTCCTTGGAACATGATTCAGCACTTCATCTATGCCCTGCACACCCTCGGTTGTGTAGAGCGTTTGATAGAAATCATTTGCCAAACTTCTCATCTCATCCGGGTCTACTACTATAGCACCAAGGGAATTTTGTAGTGCTTTGACCATATTCTTTTTTCGCCTTAGACTCGCTTGTAAGTGAAAAAACTTTGTGTTTTTGTCCCCTGCTGACAACCAGTCGATCCTTGCCCGCTGGCGCCACATGATTTCCTCCCGGTGATACAGCTCAATCAAACGCTCATTTATTTTGAGTTCTGCATGTGAAGGTCCTATTCGAAGAGGATCACCCCTTAGCTCTTGAAGCTGCTTCTTTAAAAATTTGATTTCTTTTCGTACACTTCCAAAAGTGTCATTGCTCCACCTTCCCAGACCTCTTGCTAGGTTTTCAAGCTTATCTCTTCCATAGTGGAACATGGCACTCCTGCGTCCCAGCCCAGTACAATCACCTCGTTTAGACCCTCATGTGTCTCCCACATCGTCTCGTATTTGAAATCTCACTTTTTTCTTTCAGTTTTTGCACAGCCGAAGTCAAGTAACAAAGTTAGATGGTCCGATGTGGCTGGTGTTTCATGAGTAATAGAGGCCAAAGGAAACCTCGCCAACCAGTCAGAATTAACCAAGGCCGTGTCCAACCTACAACGAGTGTAAGTACCACCGGCCACCCTCTTCTCAAATGTCCAAAACTGTCCTTTATTGCCCAAATCCATTAACATGCAAACGTCTGTAGTGTCTCTGTAAGCTGGTAATGGAATGCTGACGTGGCTACTCTGCTGTAGTGGTCAGGCCCGTCTGTAAGCTGTGGTAATGGAACGTTGACGTGGCAGACCTGCTGAAGTGGAGAGGTTGCATGTCAAGAGAAATAACATAGTGGGGATGAACTATTTAGGTATCATAGATTAGTTTGAACCAGAACGCTATTAGTCACTATTTAGCTGCCTTTGGCCGTGTGGAGGATCGCACTGCTGTGTGGCTATGATCTGGGCCTGCAGATGTTCCTATACTACGTAGGAACGATCTTGTAATTCCTTGAGCAATGAAATCCCTTTCGCCCTGCAAAAAAAAGACCAATTTGGAGTTTGACAAAATAAATGAAATAAGGGACAATCTTTGACCGTTAAGTAGCATACTATGTTTTATTTATTTGAATCCAAATGGGAATACAATTCTTTTTGTCAACCAACACAACCACTTGGTCCACCATAGTTGAACATAAAACCCCTTTTATAATCAAAAACTAAACCATTTGCTCTACAACAATCTAGCCTATCAAGTAACTTGACCATGGGAACGCCAAACATGTTATAAGAACGATCATTTGGAGTGTAATACTGAATGCGCCTGAAGTACGCAGATTTCTTATCGTCGTGATCCTCATAATTGGGGAAGTGGCCGCTACCCATTGGAGGACCATGTGCATTCTTGAAGTAATTCACGAAACCAGTCAAGGCTTGTATACGTGGTATTCCAGGGCAAAGCTTCTTTGGAAAATGTCCCAATAATGATGGTTTTTCTAAATCATGACGGTACACCACCCAATCTTCAGAATTTGGATCCTGTAGTCAACGAAAGATTGATGACAGCCATGAACAATAAATTTCATACCCAAGAAGAATAGAGAACAAGTTGTTATTAGCAAGAATCTTGGGTGATGTACAATTTCCCATATTCTAATTAATGTTCGGTATTTTCTTCATAAAATAAACATGGATATTACTTACTAACCATGTGAATTTATGCCTAACTAATTTTCACTCTAATAAAATATATCTTTGTTAACTTTAATCCTCTATTCTTAAATAGTAGCAATCCACTACCTAGTTTTCTATTCAAGCATCCATGCCACATCTACAAGTCATAAAGGTTAGTTATAAGTTGACTTTTCTTTCTCTACGTGCAGCCATACCACATCAACAAGTCATGCATGCTCGTCTTAAGTTATATTTTTATATGTGCTTGTTTTATTTATCCATGCGGTCCTACCACACCATCAAGTCATGCATGCTCCTCATAAATTATTGTTTTGTATTAAATTTTTGTTTTCATGAATGGATTGTGTGTTGGACACTATGAGGATACCTATGTAGTTCATGTTTCACATTTTTTAGAAAAATGGCATTATGTTAATTGCAATCCAACTTTTTTCTCTTTTGTAGTTGCTCTTATAGCATGCATGTACGTGTTTAAGTTGATGAGGTCTTGCACAATGCACGGGTATCATCTAATTATACTAGAAATAGTAGCACATTTGTGACATTATATAGCTTTAGTAATCTCCAGAATGGGACAAATGGTGCACCTGGTTGAGGCTAAGTCTAATGTAGTAGTCTTGTTTGCCATAAATTGATGGAGGAGAAATGGCTTGTCCAGGTACCAGATTAGCTCCACGTGCAGAAACAAATCCTGGGCACTTCAAGTTGTAGCACCCCCTTGATTTCAAGTCCTTCTAAGGAATAAAACAAAGGAAACATGTATTATTATGGATGTAAAGAGACTCGTAGTTAGTCCAATAGTGCCTCTAACTCCTACAAAATACCAAAAACTATATGCGTACCACAATAATATATAACTTGTTAAAATGGCATTGATTATACTTACAGTCCAATACGTAAAGAAGCGAATATCTTTGTTATGGTATAAAGAGGGGGAAATCTGCAAGAAAAACCTGATTATGAAATAGTGGTTTATTCAAAAGCATTTGACTTTACCAGAATGGGTGATATGTTTGTACGTGAAATCCAGCTTGAATTAAGTTGTAGTTTCCTCCATCTTGACAATAGATCTGTAAGGATGCTCCAGATTCTTGAGAGTTTTCTTGATTTGGTGAAGCCCATATACTCATCTCAGCTCGAAGGCCATAGAATATTCCTGGCTTTGTGTGCCATGTTGCATACTAGTGATAGAAAATTATAGCTCAAATTAGTAAATAAATAGAAAAATGTATGGAGAACAACATAATAAACAAGCGAGGATGTCTGTTTTTGCCTTGTTATGAGGTTCACCTACCATACATTTAAAATGGGGAATTTTCATGTTCCTTTGTATTTAGTCTACATTTTTCGTAGGCATTTGTTGAGTATATCATACTGAATTTAGCTTCCTACACAGGATGTGGTGTCATTCCAACGAATTATACCTTTTGTGGTGATGCATGCAATAATTTAGTTCATGTGCATTGTCGATGGTGTTACTCAGGTGCTTAGGTCTTCTCTCATCCTTGTGGCAGGCGCAAAACAAGATTTGTTTCTCTCCCGGATAGGTGTGAAGCGTATTTCCAATAGAGTGTTGGTATGTCAGGATAAGTCTCCAATAAAATGTGTCTTAAATGCCTCTCTGAATCTATTATTCTTGGTATTTTGGTAGCATTTTTTGTATGTAATGATCATTTCTTTCGCGGTATATAGGGCATCAACCTTAGTTCATTTAGGTGTATGCATTTTATCCGGTCTTTATGTAGCATGTTGTCTCTCTGACCATTGATCATAATTTAGCTTGCTGAACTATGATTTAGGTGCATCACTAATGAATGTAGATTTCTACTGTTTTCTCTTTTTGGTTTAAATATGTGATGCTTATATTAAAAATACCTTGAATTTTCCTTTTATATTTATCACATGTCACCGTGACATTCATTGTGATGTATTTTGTGGTCAATACTCACCAAAAAATCAACAAAACATCCCAAATCTAACACATGAAAAAGTAAAGAGATATATACAGAGGCAGTGAAAGCGAGTGTGTGTACATGAGAAATAATGCCGCTTCCTTCATCCTTGATATTAGCTCTCCAAGGAAAATGGAAAGATTTATGTCTTAAAAGAGTGGTGTTCTGCAGAGGGAAATGTTAGTTCGTGACTGATTAGCATGTATAATTGATGGACAAAGTCCTTGAAAGATACTCTCCAGAAAAAAAAGGTGTATTTGTTTTTTGATAAAATTCCACGATGTAAGATGCATTTGTTCTAATTCCTCCTAATTACGTTCTTAGCCCTCCAGAAAAAAGGTAAGTATCTCTCTCCTGATTGCATGTATCTCTCCTTATAGCAAAAGAAGGAAAGTATCTCTCTCTCGATTGTGTGTATCTCTTTCTTTCCTGGACTAACTGATTTACTTGCCAGTAACAAACGATCTACCAAGGAATAGAGGGAGTATAAGTATTTGTTTCCACATATGTATTCTACATTTTAGTTGGGCATATAAGTAACATAGAGTAGTTATGAATGATGAGAACCAATAGTAATTATGAAGATTAAGTGGTCAAGTAGAAATAAGAATGGGATAAATACATAAACCAATTGACAAAAGAGTTGTGTATGTCAAAATCTAAAAGTAAATATTGGTTACTTTCTCATCCATCACGAGATTGCCATCTAAGTCTATCGAATCAGCCAAGGTGAGTTGGCAAGTTCTAAACAAAAAGCATAGTAAGATCGGTATGACAACATAATCACCTCCCATTTGTGTGGGTAACTATGTTCCTATGAACGAAACTGTAACTATGTGATTCCTCACATACATGTATGTTCTTTAGAGAACACAACTTATATAGAAACGAGCCATATTAATTTGTTGGAAAGCCTTAGACTACATTAGTTACGCGTAATTAATTATCTCCCTATTAATTGCATTAATGGCTTGATTTTCAAATGGATTCGGTGCTCGATTTGGCGCAAAAAAAACCTTGTATAACAAACATAATTAATAGCACGCGTAATTAATTGCCTGCCTGTTAATTACATTAATGGTTTGATTTTCAAATTGATTTAAAGCAAAAAAAATCTTTACTTAAACGGACTAAACTAATTGCATGGGTAATTAATTGTCTCCCTATTAATTGCATTAATGGCTTGATTTTCAATTGGATTCGGTGCTTGATTTGGCATGAAAAAATTCTCATATAAACAAACTTAATTAATAGCACGCAAATTAATTGCCAGCCTATTAATTACATTAATGGTTTGATTTTCAAATTGATTTAAAGCAAAAAAAACTTTAGTTAAACAGACTAAATTAATTGCACACATAATTAATTGTCTTCCTATTAATTGCATTAATGACTTGATTTTCAAATGGATTCGGTGCTCGATTTGGCGTGAAAAAAATCCTTATATAAAAAAGCTTAATTAATAGCACACGTAATTAATTGCCTGCCTATTAATTACATTAATGGTTTGATTTTCAAATTGATTTAATGTGAAAATAAATCATTACTTAAACAGACTAAATTAATTACATGCGTAATTAATTGTCTCCTTATTAATTGCATTAGTGGTTTGATTTCCAAATTGCTTTGGTTCTCGGTTGTGGGAGGAGTGGCGGAATGGTTTCTTTTTCTTTTGGGATTGTTCTTTGTAAAGAAATAAAATCTATGAGAGAGCGTGGTGGGAGGTGGGATGAAAAAACCCAAACGAAAATCATTATATTAGACTACCAGCTTCCCTTTAGGAGTAGAGTTCAAAGCTGCCCAAACGGTCTGATCCGTCAAATCGTGCTGGCCCGACCCGGCCCACAGGGGCTCAATTATTAGACGGGCCGACAATGTGCTTATCGGCCAATCATGCCGGCCCGCGTGCTCAGCCTAGCAGCCCAAGCACAGACTAGGGCGTGCCGCGTACGGCCCATCTAGCCTGTGTCGTGTCTCACCTATGGGGACGTGTGAGCGTGCTCGCGGGCCGGCCTGGTTGACCCGACCCGTTTGGCAGAGAATAACATGATTTTGAGCCTGTCACACTGCGGGAGGAAGAAAAGCAGTGCTCATACTCCAATCCCTCAAAAAAAAAGCAATGCTCATACTCCTAAAAATGCTGACGTGGACATATATGCACGATGGCCCGCACCCTGCTACGGACGGAGAAGTGCCCCCCAGGCATATAAGTAATTACTTAAACAAACTAAATTAATTGCACGTGTATTTAATTGTCTACCTATTAATTCCATTAATGGCTTGATTTCCAAATGGATTCGGTGGTCGATTTGGCGTGAAAAAACTTTATATAAACGAACTTAATTAATATCACGCGTAATTAATTGACTGCCTATTAGTTACATTAATGGTTTGATTTTCAAATTGATTTAGTGTGATCTTTTAACTTAAACATACTAAATTAATTGCGCGTGTAATTAATTGTCTCCCTATTAATTGCATTAATGGCTTGATTTCCAGATGGATTCGGTGGTCGATTTGGCGTGAAAAACTTTATATAAACAAACTTAAGAGCCATCCTATTAATTATATTAATTGTTTGATTTTAAAATTGATTTAATGTGAAAAAAATCTTTAGTTAAACAAACTAAATTAATTGCACGCGTAACTAATTGTCTCCCTATTATTTGCAATAACGGTCTGATATCCAAATTGATTTGGTTCTCGGTTGTGGTTGGAGGGGCGGAATTGTTTCTTCTTCTTTTGTGATTGTTTTTTGTAAAGAAATAAAATTTGTGAGAGAGCGTGGTGGAATGCGGGACGAAAAAATCCAGACGGAAATCATTATAGCAGACTATCGGCTTCCCTTTAGGAGTAGAGTCCAAAGCTGGCCAAACGGGCTAACCCGGCTAATCGTGTTGGCCTGGCCCGGCCCACAGGGGTTCAATTATTAGACGGGCCGACCATGCGCTAATCGGCCAATCATGCCGGCCTGCGTACTCAACCTAGCAGCCCAAGCACAGCCCAGGGCGTGCCACGTACGGCCCGTCTAGCCCGTGCCGTGTCTGACCTATGGGGCCGTGTGAGCATGCTCACGGGCCGGCCTGGTTGACCCGGCCCGTTTGGCAGAGGATAACATGATTTTGAACATGTCACACCGCCGGAGGAAGAAAAGCAGTGCTCATACTCCAACCCCTCACAAAAAAGCAGTGCTCGTACTCCTAAAAATGCCGACGTGGACATATATGCAGGCTGGCCCGCACCCTGCTCTGGGCGCAGAAGTGCCCCCCGGGCATATAAGTAATTACTTAAACAAACTATATTAATTGCACGTGTATTTAATTGTCTACCTATTAATTGCATTAATGGCTTGATTTCCAAATGGATTCGGTGGTCGATTTGGCGTGAAAAAACTTAATTGACTACCTATTAGTTACATTAATGGTTTGATTTTCAAATTGATTTAGTGGGATCTTTTAACTTAAACAGACTAAATTAATTGCGTGTGTAATTAATTGTCTCCTATTAACTGCATTAATGGCTTGATTTCCAAATGGATTCGGTGGTCGATTTGGCGTGAAAAAACTTTATATAAACAAACTTAATTACCATCCTATTATTTATATTAATTGTTTGATTTTAAAATTGATTTAATGTGAAAAAATCTTTAGTTAAACAAACTAAATTAATTGCACGCGTAACTAATTGTCTCCCTATTAATTGCAATAACGGTGTGATATCCAAATTGATTTGGTTCTCGGTTGTGGTTGGAGGGGCGGAATTGTTTCTTCTTCTTCTGTGATTGTTTTTTGTAAAGAAATAAAACTTGTGAGAGAGCGTGGTGGAATGCGGGACGAAAAAATCCAGACGGAAATCATTATAACAGACTACCGGCTTCCCTTTAGGAGTAGAGTCCAAAGCTGGCCAAACGGGCTGACCCGGCTAATCGTGCTGGCCTGGCCCGGCCCACAGGGGTTCAATTATTAGACGGGCCGACCATGCGCTAATCGGCCAATCATGCCGGCCTGCGTACTCAGCCTAGCAGCCCACGCACAGCCCAGGGCGTGCCGCGTACGGCCCATCTAGCCCGTGCCGTGTCTGACCTATGGGGCCGTGTGAGCATGCTCGCGGGCCGGCCTGGTTGACCCGGCCCGTCTGGCAGAGGATAACATGATTTTGAGCCTGTCACACTGCGGGAGGAAGAAAAGCAGTGCTCATACTCCAAACACTAAAAAAAAGCAATGCTCATACTCCTAAATATGCCGACGTGGACATATATGCACGATGGCCCGCACCCTGCTACGGGCGAAGAAGTGCCTCCCGGGCATATAAGTAATTACTTAAACAAACTAAATTAATTGCACGTGTATTTAATTGTCTACCTATTAATTGCCTTAATGGCTTGATTTCCAAATGGATTCGGTCGTCGATTTGGCGTGAAAAAACTTTGTATAAACAAACTTAATTAATAGCACGCGTAATTAATTGTTGACTACCTATTAGTTACATTAATGGTTTGATTTTCAAATTGATTTAGTGTGATCTTTTAACTTAAACAGACTAAATTAATTGCACGTGTAATTAATTGTCTCCCTATTAATTGCATTAATGGCTTGATTTCCAAATGGATTCGGTGGTCGATTTGGCGTGAAAAAACTTTATATAAACAAACTTAAGTGCCATCCTATTAATTATATTAATTGTTTGATTTTAAAATTGATTTAATGTGGAAAAATCTTCAGTTAAACAAACTAAATTAATTGCACGCGTAACTAGTCTCCCTATTAATTGCAATAACGGTCTGATATCCAAATTGATTTAGTTCTCGGTTGTGGTTGGAGGGGCGGAATTGTTTCTTCTTCTTTTGTGATTGTTTTTTGTAAAGAAATAAAATTTGTGAGAGAGCGTGGCGGAATGCGAGCCGAAAAAATCCAGACGGAAATCATTATAGCAGACTATCGGCTTCCCTTTAGGAGTAGAGTCCAAAGCTGGCCAAACGGACTGACCTGGCTAATCGTGCTGGCCTGGCCCGGCCCATAGGGGTTCAATTATTAGACGGGCCGACCATGCGCTAATCGGCCAATCATGCCGGCCTGCGTACTCAGCCTAGCAGCCCAAGCACAGCCCAGGGCGTGCCGCGTACGGCCCATCTAGCCCGTGCCGTGTCTGACCTATGGGGCCGTGTGAGCATGCTTGCGGGCCGGCCTGGTTGACCCGGCCCGTTTGGCAGAGGATAACATGATTTTGAACCTGTCACACTGCGGGAGGAAGAAAAGCAGTGCTCATACTCCAACCCCTAAAAAAAAGCAGTGCTCGTACTCCTAAAAATGCCGACGTGGACATATATGCAGGCTGGCCCGCACCCTGCTCTGGGCGCAGAAATGCCCCCCAGGCATATAAGTAATTACTTAAACAAACTAAATTAATTGCATGTGTATTTAATTGTCTACCTATTAATTGCATTAATGGCTTGATTTCCAAATGGATTCGGTGGTCGATTTGGCGTGAAAAAACTTTATATAAACAAACTTAATTAATAGCACGCGTAATTAATTGACTACCTATTAGTTACATTAATGGTTTGATTTTCAAATTGATTTAGTGTGATCTTTTAACTTAAACAGACTAAATTAATTGCGCGTGTAATTAATTGTCTCCCTATTAATTGCATTAATGGCTTGATTTCCAGATGGATTCGGTGGTCGATTTGGCGTGAAAAAACTTTATATAAACAAACTTAAGTGCCATCCTATTAATTATATTAATTTTTTGATTTTAAAATTGATTTAATGTGAAAAAAAATCTTTAGTTAAACAAACTAAATTAATTGCACGCGTAACTAATTGTCTCCCTATTAATTGCAATAACGGTCTGATATCCAAATTGATTTGGTTCTCGGTTGTGGTTGGAGGGGCGAAATTGTTTCTTCTTCTTTTGTGATTGTTTTTTTACAGAAATAAAATTTGTGAGAGAGCGTGGTGGAATGCGGGACGGAAAAATCCAGACGGAAATCATTATAGCAGACTACCGGCTTCCCTTTAGGAGTAGAGTCCAAAGCTGGCCAAACGGGCTGACCCGGCTAATCGTGCTGGCCTGGCCCGGCCCACAGGGGTTCAATTATTAGATGGGCCGACCATGCGCTAATCGGCCAATCATGCTGGCCTGCGTACTCAGCCTAGCAGCCCAAGCACAGCCCAGGGCGTGCTGCGTACGGCCCATCTAGCCCTTGCCGTGTCTGACCTATGGGGCCGTGTGAGCATGCTCGCGGGCTGGCCTGGTTGACCCGGCCCGTTTGGTAGAGGATAACATGATTTTGAGCCTGTCACACTGCGGGAGGAAGAAAAGCAGTGCTCATTTTCCAACCCCTCAAAAAAAAGGCAGTGCTCATACTCCTGAAAATGCTGACGTGGACATATATGCACGAGGGCCCGCACCCTGCTCGGGGCGCAGAAGTGCCCCTCGGTGGCACCGTAATTACACGAAAACTGCCACCGGGTGATATACCCTGCGCACCTGAGGAAATCCGTCTCCCCCATCCCAACCGCATCTCATTCCCCACCCAGCGGCTAGGGTTTCCTCCCACCGCCGCCGTCGCCGCCGGCCGGACGCCGCGCCGCCCGCCGCCGCATCCCTCCGTCCCCACCAGTCCCTCCCACCGCCCGTCCCCGCCAGATCCCCCACCTCGCCGCCGCCAAACTCGTCCGCCCACCTCGCTGTCGGCTGAGACAAGCACCTCCCTCCAGTCGGCAGAAGCTCTCCACTCGCGCGCCTCCTCCCTTCCTTCCCCGACGGCAGCACCAACCGCCTCCGCCTTCGCCGCCCAGCAGCCTCCGCCCCCGACGGCAAGAAAGAAGCAAAGGTGAGGATGTGA